>NW_022262635.1:22500-31403 GCF_002021735.2 Oncorhynchus kisutch | reverse complement strand
AAGGAAGGTTCAGTAACCCCAGAAAGGAAGGTTCAGTAACCCCCGAAAGGAAGGTTCAGTAACCCCATTTATCACTTACAGTTGAAAGGAAGGTTCAGTAACCCCAGTTTCAGAAAGGAAGTTCAGTCAGGGTTTAATGTCAGTGTTTCACACAACTCAGGAAGCATAGCCCAGGTCCATTACAACCAACATGTCTTTCATGCTGGCCTCTCACATTTGTGCTTTCAATATCTTCTGTTTTGTACTTTTCCCCCATTTCAAACTCGTACCTCGTCCCATAGCCCTAAGGTCTACAGGTAAGATGGGATGACATTTTTCCAGATGTCAAACTTTACTTCCTAGATCCCCAGCCAACCATCACAACTACATCAATCACTGTGTTGTGATGTCTCATTGATTTGTTGTACTCCATCTTACTGAATGGACAGTTTGCTCATGATGCTTTTAACTATGTCCTTTCATTTGACTTCCAATGAGTTGTGATGTATCAGTATTGTGTCTGGTGGATGTAGTCTTTCTGCGGTCATGCTGCCTCTGATTGGTTCAGTCTATCAGTATTGTGTCTGGTGGATGTAGTCTTTCTGCGGTCATGCTGCCTCTGATTGGTTCAGTCTATCAGTATTGTGTCTGGTGGATGTAGTCTTTCTGCGGTCATGCTGCCTCTGATTGGTTCAGTCTATCAGTATTGTGTCTGGTGGATGTAGTCTTTCTGCGGTCATGCTGCCTCTGATTGGTTCAGTCTATCAGTATTGTGTCTGGTGGATGTAGTCTTTCTGCGGTCATGCTGCCTCTGATTGGTTCAGTCTATCAGTATTGTGTCTGGTGGATGTAGTCTTTCTGCGGTCATGCTGCCTCTGATTGGTTCAGTCTATCAGTATTGTGTCTGGTGGATGTAGTCTTTCTGCGGTCATGCTGCCTCTGATTGGTTCAGTCTATCAGTATTGTGTCTGGTGGATGTAGTCTTTCTGCGGTCATGCTGCCTCTGATTGGTTCAGTCTATCCAGTATTGTGTCTGGTGGATGTAGTCTTTCTGCGGTCATGCTGCCTCTGCTTGGTTCAGTCTATCAGTATTGTGTCTGGTGGATGTAGTCTTTCTGCGGTCATGCTGCCTCTGATTGGTTCAGTCTATCAGTATTGTGTCTGGTGGATGTAGTCTTTCTGCGGTCATGCTGCCTCTGATTGGTTCAGTCTGTATTCGTATTGTGTCTGTTGGATGTAGTCTTTCTGCGGTCATGCTGCCTCTGATTGGTTCAGTCTATCAGTATTGTGTCTGGTGGATGTAGTCTTTCTGCGGTCATGCTGCCTCTGATTGGATCAGTCTGTATTCGTATTGTGTCTGTTGGATGTAGTCTTTCTGCGGTCATGCTGCCTCTGATTGGTTCAGTCTATCAGTATTGTGTCTGGTGGGATGTAGTCTTTTCTGCGGTCATGCTGCCTCTGATTGGTTCAGTCTGTATTCGTATTGTGTCTGGTGGATGTAGTCTTTCTGCGGTCATGCTGCCTCTGCTTGGTTCAGTCTATCAGTATTGTGTCTGGTGGATGTAGTCTTTCTGCAGTCATGCTGCCTCTGAATGGTTCAGTCTGTATTCGTATTGTGTCTGGTGGATGTAGTCTTTCTGCAGTCATGCAGAGCTGGCCGGGTTATCTGTGCATCAGCAGGACATAGCAGCTACGCCTGGTAAGACGAGGGGTGGAGGTGTGTGTATTTGTCAATAACAGCTGGTGCGCAATGTCTAATATTAAAGAAGTTTTGAGGTATTGCTCACCTGAGGTAGAATACCTTATGATAAGCTGTAGACCACACTATTTACCAAGAGAGTTCTCATCTGTACTATTCGTAGCAGTCTATTTACCACCACAAATCCGTGCTGGCACTAAGCGCACACTCGACCAGCTCTATAAGGCCATAAGCAAACAAGAAAATGCTCATCCAGAAGCGGCGCTCCTAGTGGCCGGGGACTTTAATACAGGCGAACATAAATCAGTTTAACCAAATCTGGCAAATCTCACCATAATTATATCCTCCTGATTCCTGCTTATCAGAAAAAACTAAAGCAAGAAGTACCAGTGACTCACTCAATACGGAAGTGGCCAGATGACGCGGATGCTACGCTACAGGACTGTTTGGACTGGAATACGTTCCAGGATTCATCCAATGGCATTGAGGAGTACACCACCTCAGTCACCGGCTTCATCAATAAGTGAATCGACGACGTCGTCCCCACAGTGACCGTACGTACATACCCCAACCAAGCATCATGTCTGGAGGAAACATGACAACGTCCCGATGGTGAAGCATGGTGTTGGCAGCATCATGTCTGGAGGAACATGACAACATCACTACGGTGAAACATGGTGTTGGCAGCATCATGTTCTGGAGGAAACATGACAACATCCCTACGGTGAAGCATGGTGTTGGCAGCATCATGTCTGGAGGAAACATGACAACATCCCTACGGTGAAGCATGGTGTTGGCAGCATCATGTCTGGACGAAACATAACACATCCCTACGGTGAAGCATGGTGTTGGCAGCATCATGTCTGGAGGAAACATGACAACATCCCTACGGTGAAGCATGGTGTTGGCAGCATCATGTCTGGACGAAACATAACAACATCCCTACGGTGAAGCATGGTGTTGGCAGCATCATGTCTGGACGAAACATGACAACATCCCTACGGTGAAGCATGGTGTTGGCAGCATCATGTCTGGAGGAAACATGACAACATCCCTATGGTGAAGCATGGTGTTGGCAGCATCATGCTTTGGGGATGTTTTTCAGCGGCAGGAACTGAGAGACTAGTCAGTATCGAGGGAAAGATGAACAGAGCAAAGTACAGAGAGATCCTTGATGAAAACCTGCTCCAGAGCGCTCAGGACCTCAGACTGGGGTGAAGGTTCCAAGACAATGCAGGAGTGACTTCGGGACAAGTCTCTGAATGTCCTTGAGTGGCTAAGCCAGAGTCCGGACTTGAACCTGATCGAACATCTCTGGAGAGACCTGAAAATAGTTTGTGCAGTGACATTCCCCATCCAACCTGACAGAGCTTGAGAGGATCTGCAGAGAAGAATGGGAGAAACTCCCCAAATACAGGTGTGCCAAGATTTCAGCATCATACCCACGAAGACTTGAGGCAGTAATCGCTGCCAAAGGTGCTTCAACAAAGTACTGAGTAAAGGGTCTGAATACTTATGTAAATATGATATTTCAGTTTTGTATTTTTCATGAATTTGCTAACATTTCTAAAAGCCTGTTTTTGCTTTGGTCATTATAGGGTATTGTGTGTAGATTGATGAGTGGAAAAAACTATGTAATCCATTTTAGAATAAGGCTGTAATGTATTAAAATGTGGAGAAAGTCAAGTGGTCTGAATACTTTCCGAAATGCCCTGTGTATGTATTAGTGTTTTATTTTTCATAAATTCAATTTTAATTTTCTTACACTTTAACATTCAAGTATTTTGTGTAAAGTGTTGACAAAATGACACTTAAATCCACATTAATCTCACTTTATAACACAACAAAATGTGGAAAATGTCAAGGGGTGTGAATATTTTCTGACTGCACAGTAACTTGTTGCTTGCTAGCTACTCTGTTGACAGTTTTACAAGAAGACGTGGTAGCTAACTAGCTTGTTAATTGTTGATAAACAAATGAGTGAATGTGCTAGAAAGCTAACCAGCTAGCTAGTTGATAGGTGTGGCTAGCTAAACAGCTACCTAGCTAGCTAGTTGACTGCTGTGGCTAGCTAAACAGCTACCTAGCTAGCTAGTTGATAGGTGTGGCTAGCTAAACAGCTACCTAGCTAGCTAGTTGACTGCTTTGGCTAGCTAAACAGCTACCTAGCTAGCTAGTTGATAGCTGTGGCTAGCTAAACAGCTACCTAGCTAGCTAGTTGATAGCTGTGGCTAGCTAAACAGCTACCTAGCTAGCTAGTTGACTGCTGTGGCTAGCTAAACAGCTACCAAGCTAGCTAGTTGATAGCTGTGGCTAGCTAAACAGCTACCTAGCTAGCTAGTTGACTGCTGTGGCTAGCAAAACAGCTACCTCGCTAGCCAGTTGATAGCTGTGGCTAACTAAACAGCTACCTAGCTAGCTAGTTGACTGCTGTGGCAAGACAAAAAGGACTCGTTTTGAAAGTTGGATTATTTATCCTTGAGGCTTTAAACGTGTTTTCCTGTTATTATGAGCATTGAAAGCAACTGGGAAATGTCCATGGCAGGTATAGTTGTCATCTTAGCTTGTTACATAACTTCTGAGTGATAGGAAGCAGGAGCAACACCACCAATCAGCATGCACCACTGTGCACATGCCGGTCATTACTATGCCAACTAGTGTAATCTAGCCATGTCAGCAAATGACTGCTGTCTGAACACACACATCTGATTTGGTCGCTTGTAACTTGCTGTTTGCACAGGGATGGACAGGGATGGCAGTAGAGATGGCCATTAAGCTAGAACGCTAGTGACATTTTTGTATTTTCAAATATCCCATAGTCCAGATTTTGTACCCAGGTTAGTACTAGCCGTCTACTAGCCCAGCTGGCCAAATCAAATCAAATCAAATCACATTTTATTTGTCACATACACATGGTTAGCAGATGTTAGTGCGAGTGTAGCGAAATGCTTGTGCTTCTAGTTCCGACAATGCAGTAATAACCAACAAGTAATCTAACTAACAATTCCAAAACTACTACCTTATAGACACAAGTGTAAGGGGATAAAGAATAGGTACATAAGATATATGAATGAGTGATGGTACAGAGCGGCATAGGCAAGATACAGTAGATGGTATTGAGTGCAGTATATACATATGAGATGAGTATGTAAACCAAGTGGCATAGTTAAAGTGGCTAGTGATACATGTATTACATAAGGATGCAGTAGATGATATAGAGTACAGTATATACGTATACATATGAGATGAATAATGTAGGGTATGTAAACATTATATTAGGTAGCATTGTTTAAAGTAGCTAGTGATATATTTTACATAATTTCCCATCAATTCCCATTATTAAAGTGGCTGGAGTTGAGTCAGTGTGTTGGCAGCAGCCACTCAATGTTAGTGGTGGCTGTTTAACAGTCTGATGGCCTTGAGATAGAAGCTGTTTTTCAGTCTCTCGGTCCCAGCTTTGATGCACCTGTACTGACCTCGCCTTCTGGATGATAGCGGGGTGAACAGGCAGTGGCTCGGGTGGTTGTTGTCCTTGATGATCTTTATGGCCTTCCTGTGACATCGGGTGGTGTAGGTGTCCTGGAGGGCAGGTAGTTTGCCCCCGGTGATGCGTTGTGCAGACCTCACTACCCTCTGGAGAGCCTTACTGTTGTGGGCGGAGCAGTTGCCGTACCAGGTGGTGATACAGCCCGACAGGATGCTCTCGATTGTGCATCTGTAGAAGTTTGTGAGTGCTTTTGGTGACAAGCCGAATTTCTTCAGCCTCCTGAGGTTGAAGAGGCGCTGCTGCGCCTTCTTCACGATGCTGTCTGTGTGGGTGGACCAATTCAGTTTGTCTGTGATGTGTACGCCGAGGAACTTAAAACTTACTACCCTCTCCACTACTGTTCCATCGATGTGGATAGGGGGGTGTTCCCTCTGCTGTTTCCTGAAGTCCACAATCATCTCCTTAGTTTTGTTGACGTTGAGTGTGAGGTTATTTTCCTGACACCACACTCCGAGGGCCCTCACCTCCTCCCTGTAGGCCGTCTCGTCGTTGTTGGTAATCAAGCCTACCACTGTTGTGTCGTCCGCAAACTTGATGATTGAGTTGGAGGCGTGCGTGGCCACGCAGTCGTGGGTGAACAGGGAGTACAGGAGAGGGCTCAGAACGCACCCTTGTGGGGCCCCAGTGTTGAGGATCAGCGGGGTGGAGATGTTGTTGCCTACCCTCACCACCTGGGGGCCAGTGCCCAAAACCCTTAAAATCCACGTTAGCGCTGTCCTTGTAAAACAGGCGTTGGTCCCAGTCCCTTTATCTAGCGCTAGTTATCAGACATAGCTCATACATCATCATTGTGTTTTACCTGAGTTTGCTACTTCATTCAAACCTTTTCTTCATCTAGAATGCTATACACACCATAGACCTGCTGTATGTCATTTTACACACCATCACATACCATACATCTATAACCCCATACCTCTACCATACATCTATAATCACCATACCTCTACCATACATCTATAATCCCATACATCTACCATACATCTATAATCCCCATACCTCTACCATACATCTATAATCCCATACCTCTACCATACATCTATAATCCCCATACCTCTACCATACATCTATAATCCCCATACCTCTACCATACATCTATAATCCCATACCTCTACCATACATATATAATCCCATACCTCTACCATACATCTATAATCCCATACCTCTACCATACATCTATAACCCCATACCTCTACCATACATCTATAATCCCCATACCTCTACCATACATCTATAATCCCCATACCTCTACCATACATCTATAACCCCCATACCTCTACCATACATCTATAATCCCCATACCTCTACCATACATCTATAATCCCCATACCTCTACCATACATCTATAATCCCCATACCTCTACCATACATCTATAATCCCCATACCTCTACCATACATCTATAACCCCCATACCTCTACCATACATCTATAATCCCCATACCTCTACCATACATCTATAATCCCATACATCTACCATACATCTATAATCCCATACATCTATAATCCCCATACCTCTACCATACATCTATAATCCCATACCTCTACCATACATCTATAATCCCATACCTCTACCATACCTCTACCATACATCTATAATCCCCATACCTCTACCATACCTCTACCATACATCTATAATCCCATACATCTACCATACATATATAATCCCCATACCTCTACCATACATCTATAATCCCCATACCTCTACCATACATCTATAATCCCCATACCTCTACCATACATCTATAATCCCATACCTCTACCATACATCTATAATCCCATACCTCTACCATACATCTATAATCCCATACCTCTACCATACATCTATAATCCCCATACCTCTACCATACATCTATAATCCCATACCTCTACCATACATCTATAATCCCATACCTCTACCATACATCTATAATCCCCATACCTCTACCATACATCTATAATCCCATACCTCTACCATACATCTATAATCCCATACCTCTACCATACATCTATAATCCCATACCTCTACCATACATCTATAATCCCCATACCTCTACCATACATCTATAATCCCATACCTCTACCATACATCTATAATCCCATACCTCTACCATACATCTATAATCCCCATACCTCTACCATACATCTATAATCCCATACCTCTACCATACATCTATAATCCCATACCTCTACCATACATCTATAATCCCCATACCTCTACCATACATCTATAATCCCATACATCTACCATACATCTATAATCCCCATACCTCTACCATACATCTATAATCCCATACCTCTACCATACATCTATAATCCCATACCTCTACCATACATCTATAATCCCATACATCTACCATACATCTATAATCCCATACCTCTACCATACATCTATAATCCCCATACCTCTACCATACATCTATAACCCCCATACCTCTACCATACATCTATAATCCCCATACCTCTACCATACATCTATAATCCCATACATCTACCATACATCTATAATCCCATACATCTATAATCCCCATACCTCTACCATACATCTATAATCCCATACCTCTACCATACATCTATAATCCCATACCTCTACCATACCTCTACCATACATCTATAATCCCCATACCTCTACCATACCTCTACCATACATCTATAATCCCATACATCTACCATACATCTATAATCCCCATACCTTCTACCATACATCTATAATCCCCATACCTCTACCATACATCTATAATCCCCATACCTCTACCATACATCTATAATCCCATACCTCTACCATACATCTATAATCCCATACCTCTACCATACATCTATAATCCCATACCTCTACCATACATCTATAATCCCATACCTCTACCATACATCTATAATCCCCATACCTCTACCATACATCTATAATCCCATACCTCTACCATACATCTATAATCCCATACCTCTACCATACATCTATAATCCCCATACCTCTACCATACATCTATAATCCCATACCTCTACCATACATCTATAATCCCATACCTCTACCATACATCTATAATCCCCATACCTCTACCATACATCTATAATCCCCATACCTCTACCATACATCTATAATCCCATACATCTACCATACATCTATAATCCCCATACCTCTACCATACATCTATAATCCCATACATCTACCATACATCTATAATCCCCATACCTCTACCATACATCTATAATCCCATACCTCTACCATACATCTATAATCCCATACCTCTACCATACATCTATAATCCCCATACCTCTACCATACATCTATAATCCCCATACCTCTACCATACATCTATAATCCCCATACATCTATAATCCCCATACATCTACCATACATCTATAATCCCCATACCTCTACCATACATCTATAATCCCATACCTCTACCATACATCTATAATCCCCATACATCTATAATCCCCATACCTCTACCATACATCTATAATCCCCATACCTCTACCATACATCTATAATCCCATACCTCTCCCATACATCTATAATCCCCATACCTCTACCATACATCTATAATCCCATACCTCTACCATACATCTATAATCCCCATACATCTACCATACATCTATAATCCCATACATCTATAATCCCATACCTCTACCATACATCTATAATCCCCATACCTCTACCATACATCTATAATCCCATACATCTATAATCCCATACCTCTACCATA
>NW_022262635.1:0-17500 GCF_002021735.2 Oncorhynchus kisutch | reverse complement strand
CAGGCCTATAGACTCTGGGTAAGATACAGACTCTACAGTAGAACAGGCCTATAAACTCTGGGTAAGATACAGACTGACTCTATAGATACAGACTCTACAGTAGAACAGGCCTATAGACTCTGGGTAAGATACAGACTGACTCTATAGATACAGACTGACTCTATAGATACAGACTCTACAGTAGAACAGTCCTATAGACTCTGGGTAAGATACAGACTCTACAGTAGAACAGGCCTATAGACTCTGGGTAAGATACAGACTCTACAGTAGAACAGGCCTATAGACTCTGGGTAAGATACAGACTGACTCTATAGATACAGACTCTACAGTAGAACAGGCCTATAGACTCTGGGTAAGATACAGACTGACTCTATAGATACAGACTCTACAGTAGAACAGGCCTATAGACTCTGGGTAAGATACAGACTGACTCTATAGATACAGACTCTACAGTAGAACAGTCCTATAGACTCTGGGTAAGATACAGACTGACTCTATAGATACAGACTCTACAGTAGAACAGTCCTATAGACTCTGGATAAGATACAGACTGACTCTATAGATACAGACTCTACAGTAGAACAGTCCTATAGACTCTGGGTAAGATACAGACTGACTCTATAGATACAGACTCTACAGTAGGACAGTCCTATAGACTCTGGGTAAGATACAGACTCTACAGTAGAACAGTCCTATAGACTCTGGGTAAGATACAGATTCTACAGTAGAACAGGCCTATAGATTCTGGGTAAGATACAGACTCTACAGTAGAACAGTCCTGTAGACTCTGGGTAAGATACAGACTCTACAGTAGAACAGTCCTATAGACTCTGGGTAAGATACAGACTGACTCTATAGATACAGACTGACTCTATAGATACAGACTCTACAGTAGAACAGGCCTATAGACTCTGGGTAAGATACAGACTGACTCTATAGATACAGACTCTACAGTAGAACAGTCCTATAGACTCTGGGTAAGATACAGACTGACTCTATAGATACAGACTCTACAGTAGAACAGTCCTATAGACTCTGGGTAAGATACAGATTCTACAGTAGAACAGGCCTATAGACTCTGGGTAAGATACAGACTGACTCTATAGATACAGACTCTACAGTAGAACAGGCCTATAGACTCTGGGTAAGATACAGACTGACTCTATAGATACAGACTCTACAGTAGAACAGGCCTATAGACTCTGGGTAAGATACAGACTGACTCTATAGATACAGACTCTACAGTAGAACAGGCCTATAGACTCTGGGTAAGATACAGACTGACTCTATAGATACAGACTCTACAGTAGAACAGTCCTATAGACTCTGGGTAAGATACAGACTGACTCTATAGATATAGACTCTACAGTAGAACAGTCCTATAGACTCTGGATAAGATACAGACTGACTCTATAGATACAGACTCTACAGTAGAACAGTCCTATAGACTCTGGGTAAGATACAGACTGACTCTATAGATACAGACTCTACAGTAGGACAGTCCTATAGACTCTGGGTAAGATACAGACTCTACAGTAGAACAGTCCTATAGACTCTGGGTAAGATACAGAATCTACAGTAGAACAGGCCTATAGATTCTGGGTAAGATACAGACTCTACAGTAGAACAGGCCTATAGACTCTGGGTAAGATACAGACTGACTCTATAGATACAGACTCTACAGTAGAACAGGCCTATAGACTCTGGGTAAGATACAGACTGACTCTATAGATACAGACTCTACAGTAGAACAGGCCTATAGACTCTGGGTAAGATACAGACTGACTCTATAGATACAGACTCTACAGTAGAACAGTCCTATAGACTCTGGGTAAGATACAGACTGACTCTATAGATACAGACTCTACAGTAGAACAGTCCTATAGACTCTGGATAAGATACAGACTGACTCTATAGATACAGACTCTACAGTAGAACAGTCCTATAGACTCTGGGTAAGATACAGACTGACTCTATAGATACAGACTCTACAGTAGGACAGTCCTATAGACTCTGGGTAAGATACAGACTCTACAGTAGAACAGTCCTATAGACTCTGGGTAAGATACAGATTCTACAGTAGAACAGGCCTATAGATTCTGGGTAAGATACAGACTCTACAGTAGAACAGTCCTGTAGACTCTGGGTAAGATACAGACTCTACAGTAGAACAGTCCTATAGACTCTGGGTAAGATACAGACTGACTCTATAGATACAGACTGACTCTATAGATACAGACTCTACAGTAGAACAGGCCTATAGACTCTGGGTAAGATACAGACTGACTCTATAGATACAGACTCTACAGTAGAACAGTCCTATAGACTCTGGGTAAGATACAGACTGACTCTATAGATACAGACTCTACAGTAGAACAGTCCTATAGACTCTGGGTAAGATACAGATTCTACAGTAGAACAGGCCTATAGACTCTGGGTAAGATACAGACTGACTCTATAGATACAGGCTCTACAGTAGAACAGGCCTATAGACTCTGGGTAAGATACAGACTGACTCTATAGATACAGACTCTACAGTAGAACAGGCCTATAGACTCTGGGTAAGATACAGACTGACTATATAGATACAGACTCTACAGTAGAACAGTCCTATAGACTCTGGGTAAGATACAGACTCTACAGTAGAACAGGCCTATAGACTCTGGGTAAGATACAGACTGACTCTATAGATACAGACTGACTCTATAGATACATACTGACTCTATAGATACAGACTCTACAGTAGAACAGGCCTATAGACTCTGGGTAAGATACAGACTGACTCTATAGATACAGACTCTACAGTAGAACAGGCCTATAGACTCTGGGTAAGATACAGACTGACTCTATAGATACAGACTCTACAGTAGAACAGTCCTATAGACTCTGGGTAAGATACAGACTGACTCTATAGATACAGACTCTACAGTAGAACAGGCCTATAGACTCTGGGTAAGATACAGACTGACTCTATAGATACAGACTCTACAGTAGAACAGTCCTGTAGACTCTGGGTAAGATACAGACTGACTCTATAGATACAGACTCTACAGTAGAACAGGCCTATAGACTCTGGGTAAGATACAGACTGACTCTATAGATACAGACTCTACAGTAGAACAGTCCTATAGACTCTGGGTAAGATACAGACTATACAGTAGAACAGGCCTATAGACTCTGGGTAAGATACAGACTGACTCTATAGATACAGACTGACTCTATAGATACAGACTGACTCTATAGATACAGACTCTACAGTAGAACAGGCCTATAGACTCTGGGTAAGATACAGACTGACTCTATAGATACAGACTCTACAGTAGAACAGGCCTATAGACTCTGGGTAAGATACAGACTGACTCTATAGATACAGACTGACTCTATAGATACAGACTGACTCTATAGATACAGACTCTACAGTAGAACAGGCCTATAGACTCTTGTTATGGAACTGCTTCATCAATTTATTTAATTAATCTCTATGTTGGTGAATGGAAGGTCATACCTTGGTATCTCTCCCTCTCTCTCTCTCTCTCTCTCTCTCTCTCCCTCTCTCTCTCTGTCTCTCTCTCTCTCTCTCTCTCTCTCTCTCTCTCTCTCTCTCTCTCTCTCTCTCTCTCTCTCTCTCTCTCTCTTGTTTATAGTACTACTTCATGTATAGTCCTAGAATATTTATAATACTAGTTTATATAGTACTCGTTTATGTATAGTACTAATTTATACATTATACTAGTTTGTGTATAGTACTAGTTATTTCTAGTACTACTTCATTTCTAGTACAAGTTTATAGTACTTGTTTATAGTACTAGTTTATTTATAGTACTACTTAATGTATAGTACTACTGTATTTAAAATGACTACTTAATTTATAGTACTAGTTTATTTATAGTGCTACTTTATAGTACTACTCCATTTATAGTACTGCTTTATTTATAGTACTACCTTATTTATAGTACTACTCCATTTATAGTACTGCTTCATTTATAGTACTGCTTTATTTATAGTACTACTTCATTTATAGTACTGTTTTATTTATAGTACTGCTTCATTTAAAGTACTACTTTAATTATAGTATTACTTCATTTATAGTACTGCTTTATTTATAGTACTACCTTATTTATAGTACTACTCCATTTATCTACTGCTTTATTTATAGTACTACCTTATTTATAATACTGCTTCATTTATAGTACTGCTTTATTTATAGTACTACTTCATTTATAGTACTGTTTTATTTATAGTACTGCTTCATTTAAAGTACTACTTTAATTATAGTATTACTTCATTTATAGTACTGTTTTATTTATAATACTGCTTTATTTAAAGTACTACTTTAATTATAGTATTACTTCATTTATAGTACTGCTTTATTTATAGTACTACTTCATTTATAGTACTACTTTATTTGGGCGGCAGGTAGCCTAGTGGTTAGAGCGTTGGGCCAGTAACCCCGAAAGATTGCGAGATCAAATCCCCGAGCCGACAAGGTTTAAATCTGTCATTCTGCCCTTGTACAAGGCAGTTAACCCACTGTTCCTAGTCCATCATTGTAAATAAGAATTTGTTCTTAAATGACTTGCCTAGTTAAACAAAGCGTAAATAAAAAATAAAAATAAATAATAGAATAGCACTTGTTTATTCATAGTACTGCTTAATTTATAGTACTACTTCATTTGTAGTACTGGTTTGTTTATAGTACTAGTTTATGTATAGTCCAACTCTATTTATAGTACTAGTTCATTTTTAGTATTACTTAATTTATAGTACTAGTTAATTTATAGGACTACTTCATTTATAGTACTAGTTAATTTATAGGACTACTTCATTTATAGTACTAGTTTATGTATACTACTAGTTTATGTATATGTACTACTTCATTTATTAAATAGTTCATATGTAGTACGAATTAATTTATAGTCCTACATGATTTATAGTACTAGTTTATGTATAGTACGAGCTTATTTATAGTACCAGTTTATTTATAGTACTAGTTTATTTATAGTACTAGTTTATTGTACTACTTAATTTGTAGTACTAGATTATTAATAGGACTAGTTTATAGTACTAGTTTATTTATAGTACTACTTTATTTATAGTACTAGTTAACTTATATCAGTACTTTATTCATAGTACTAGTTTATGTATAGTACTAGTTTATTTATAGTACTACTTCATTGATAGTACTTGTTTATTTATAGTACTACTTAATTTATAGTACTAGTTTATTTATAATACTAGTTTATTGTACTACTTAATTTGTAGTACTAGATTATTACTAGGACTAGTTTATAGTACTAGTTCATTTATATCACTACGTTAGTTATAGTACTAGTTTATTTATAGTGCTAGTTTATTCATAGTACTAGTTTATAGTACTAGTTTATTTCTGTCTTTATTTAACCCCCTAGTATGACTCATAATGGTGACTGTGGTTTCCCTCTCCTCCTGCAGCTTTTCCTCTCCTCTACCTCAGTATGACTCCAGGTGATGATTGGTTACTCTATGTTGTTACCACGGTTACTCTATGTTGTTATCACGGTTTCTGTTACCAAAGTTTCTGTTACCACGGTTACTGTTGCCACGGTTTCTCTCTGTGCTTGTTTTATCTGTAATCTACCTCACCTGAATCTACCTCAACACTTAGTAAAGAGACACATCGGAAGATAGGAATGAAATTATTACAAGTAACCCACAATAGATGACATTCTCACATTCTTGTGTCTAGATTTGTATGCGTTCTTAAACTGACATCAGTCCCATTAATTTTCTAATTGATATAATTTGTATTGGCTGAGTTGCCGCAGGCATCCTCAACACTATCAGCCATAACCTAACAACCATGTTGTTGTAGTAAATGGACTAACTAGCAGAGTGAATAAAGATGTACTATCAGCCATAACCTCCCTCCCTCCCTCCCTCCCTCCCTCCCTCCCTCCCTCCCTCCCTCCCTCCCTCCCTCCCTCCCTCCCTCCCTCCCTCCCTCCCTCCCTCCCTCCCTCCCCTCCCTCCCTCCCTCCCTTCCTTCCTTCCTTTCCTTCCTTCCTTCCTTCCTTCCTTCCCTCCCTCCTTACATACTTCCTTTCTAACCTCCCTCCCTTCCTTCCTTTCCTCCATCCTTCCTTTCCACCCCTTCCTTCCCTCCCTCCCCTTCCTGTCTGCCTGCCTTCCTTCCCTCCCTCCCTCCCTCCCTCCCTCCCTCCCTCCCTCCCTCCCTCCCTCCCTCCCTCCCTCCCTCCCTCCCTCCCTCCCTCCCTCCCTCCCTCCCTCCTGTAGGTTCCTGGTCAGTTTCATGGTGGACGCACGTGGCGGCTCCATGCGTGGGAGTCGTCATAACGGAATGCGCATCATCATCCCGCCCAGGAAGTGCACGGCTCCGACACGCATCACCTGCCGCCTGGCGAAGAGGCACAAGCTGGCCACGCCCCCACCGATGGTGGATGGAGAGGGATTGGCCAGCAGGCTGGTGGAGGTGGGGCCTGCTGGAGCTCAGTTCCTGGGGTAGGCCTTCACATTGTTTATTTACCTGTTTGTTAGTTTTGATGCTTCTTTCCTCATCTCCATGGAAGCCATCTGTTCTTGTAGTGTTTGGTGTTGATTTGTTATAGTGTGGTGTTTCAGTGTTTAGATAGAGGAGCTTGCCCACCTTTGTTCCCATGCCAACACAGACCCCAGTAGACACCAGCACTACTAAACTATTGTAGGTCAATCTGCTGCTTCTTCACATAGCATCATGCAGATAGCACTACTCTACGTAGTTGAACACTTCTACCATGTGTTGGATAGTCATTGAAAGAGACTGCTTATAGTCTCCATAGTTGGAGACTTCATTGAAAGAGACTGCTTATAGTCTCCATAGTTGGACACTTCATTGAAAGAGACTGCTTATAGTCTCCATAGTTGGACACTTCATTGAAAGAGACTGCTTATAGTCTCCATAGTTGGAGACTTCATTGAAAGAGACTGCTTATAGTCTCCATAGTTAGACACTTCATTGAAAGAGACTGCTTATAGTCTCCATAGTTAGTCACTTCATTGAAAGAGACTGCTTATAGTCTCCATAGTTGGACACTTCATAGAAAGAGACTGCCTATAGTCTCCATAGTTAGACACTTCATTGAAAGAGTGCTTATAGTCTCCATAGTTGGACACTTCATAGAAAGAGACTGCTTATAGTCTCCATAGTTGGACACTTCATATAACGACTGCTTATAGTCTCCATAGTTGGAGACTTCATTGAAAGAGTTGCTTAGAGTCTCCATAGTTGGACACTTCATAGGAAATAATGCTTAAAGACTAAACAAAAGAACGCAGCCTCCACACAGTGATGCTAATGGAGTATTAGAGGTAGCATTACAGAACTAGACTCCACACAGTGATGCTAATAGTGTCGTAGAGGTAGCATCACAGAACTAGCCTCCACACAGTGATGCTAATGGTGTTTTAGAGGTAGCATTACAGAACTAGCCTCCACACAGTGATGCTAATGGAGTATTAGAGGTAGCATCACAGAACTAGCCTCCACACAGTGATGCTAATGGTGTCTTAGAGGTAGCAGTACAGAACTAGCCTCCACACAGTGATGCTAATGGTGTCTTAGAGGTAGCATTACAGAACTAGCCTCCACACAGTGATGCTAATGGTGTCGTAGAGGTAGCATCACAGAACTAGCCTCCACACAGTGATGCTAATGGTGTCTTAGAGGTAGCATCACAGAACTAGCCTCAACACAGTGATGCTAATGGTGTCGTAGAGGTAGCATCACAGAACTAGCCTCCACACAGTGATGCTAATGGTGTCTTAGAGGTAGCATCACAGAACTAGCCTCAACACAGTGATGCTAATGTTGTCTTAGAGGTAGCATCACAGACCACTTCAGGTGTGGTCAGATGGCCATTTGTTCATGTGCTGTGTTGTAGGAATGCCAGTTTGTTGCTCATATCATCTTCTGTGTCTCTTATTGCTGCTTGGATGTGACTCAGTAAACTGCACCTTCCTAGAAAGCTCCCATGTCTAGACGATGGAGAGATGTTGGTTAGCCGAGTCCTGCAGCTGGGGCCACCAGGAACTAAGTTTATTGGGTAGGAGGAGCATCCATTAGAGAGACATCAGGCTATCCATGATAGATAATATTAGGACCATCCCATAGAGCAGGGGTTCCCAAACTTTTTCACTCTGGGCCCCCCTTTCCAGCATTGGGGAACATCCCGTGCCCCACCCCCCAACCCGGCCTGCACGCGCGTGTGCCACGTCTATTTATATGGGCTCAAGCACTGTTCTTGTTGGTGTAGAAGTTTGTATCTTAAAAGTGTTGTATTCATGTGATATTTGAGTGACTAAAAGATGACAACAATATCTATTGGCTAAAAAACGTAAGTGAAAAAATTACGAACATGACAAGAGGAACTGATGATGCACTACCCAGTTTAGAAAATTATACTGTTACAACTTTCAAGAGTAAGTTTAAAGTTTATTTAAGTTTAAGTAAGTTAATTTTATTTTTTTAATATTGGGGGGGGGACACCCCACAGTTTGGGAACCACTGCCATATAGAGACATCAGCCTGTCCATGCTAGGTAATATTAGCATCATCTCCATCACGACCATGTGATTACCACAGAGAGACATCAGGCTGTCCATGCTAGGTAATATAGCACCATCTCCATCACAACCATGTGATTACCACAGAGAGACATCAGGCTGTCCATGCTAGGTAATATTATCACCATCTCCATCACGACCATGTGATTACCACAGAGAGACATCAGGCTGTCCATGCTAGGTAATATAGCACCATCTCCATCATGACCATGTGATTACATTAGGCTGTCCATGCTAGGTAATATAGCACCATCTCCATCACGACCATGTGATTACCACAGAGAGACATCAGGCTGTCCATGCTAGGTAATATAGCACCATCTTCATCATGACCATGTGATTACCACAGAGAGACATCAGGCTGTCCATGCTAGGTAATATTATCACCATCTCTATCACGACCATGTGATTACCACAGAGAGACATCAGGCTGTCCATGCTAGCACCATCTCCATCACGACCATGTGATTACCACAGAGAGACATCAGGCTGTCCATGCTAGGTAATATAGCACCATCTCCATCATGACCATCTGATTACCACAGAGAGACATCAGGCTGTCCATGCTAGGTAATATAGCACCATCTCCATCACGACCATGTGATTACCACAGAGAGACATCTGGCTGTCCATGCTAGGTAATATTATCACCAGCTCCATCACGACCATGTGATTACCACAGAGAGACATCAGGCTGTCCATGCTAGGTAATATTATCACCATCTCCATCACGACCATGTGATTACCACAGAGAGACATCAGGCTGTCCATGCTAGGTAATATAGCACCATCTCCATCACAACCATGTGATTACCACAGAGAGACATCAGGCTGTCCATGCTAGGTAATATAGCACCATCTCCATCACGACCATGTGATTACCACAGAAAGACATCAGGCTGTCCATGCTAGGTAATATAGCACCATCTCCATCACAACCATGTGATTACCACAAAGAGACATCAGGCTGTCCATGCTAGCACCATCTCCATCACGACCATGTGATTACCACAGAGAGACATCAGGCTGTCCATGCTAGGTAATATAGCACCATCTCCATCACAACCATGTGATTACCACAAAGAGACATCAGGCTGTCCATGCTAGCACCATCTCCATCACGACCATGTGATTACCACAGAGAGACATCAGGCTGTCCATGCTAGGTAATATTATCACCATCTCCATCACGACCATGTGATTACCACAGAGAGACATCAGGCTGTCCATGCTAGGTAATATTATCACCATCTCCATCACAACCATGTGATTACCACAGAGAGACATCTGGCTGTCCATGCTAGGTAATATTATCACCATCTCCATCACGACCATGTGATTACCACAGAGAGACATCTGGCTGTCCATGCTAGGTAATATTATCACCATCTCCATCACGACCATGTGATTACCACAGAGAGACATCAGGCTGTCCATGCTAGGTAATATAGCACCATCTCCATCACAACCATGTGATTACCACAGAGAGACATCAGGCTGTCCATGCTAGGTAATATAGCACCATCTCCATCACGACCATGTGATTACCACAGAGAGACATCAGGCTGTCCATGCTAGGTAATATAGCACCATCTCCATCACGACCATGTGATTACCACAGAGAGACATCAGGCTGTCCATGCTAGGTAATATTATCACCATCTCCATCACGACCATGTGATTACCACAGAGAGACATCAGGCTGTCCATGCTAGGTAATATAGCACCATCTCCATCACAACCATGTGATTACCACAGAGAGACATCAGGCTGTCCATGCTAGGTAATATAGCACCATCTCCATCACGACCATGTGATTACCACAGAGAGACATCAGGCTGTCCATGCTAGGTAATATAGCACCATCTCCATCACAACCATGTGATTACCACAGAGAGACATCAGGCTGTCCATGCTAGCACCATCTCCATCACGACCATGTGATTACCACAGAGAGACATCAGGCTGTCCATGCTAGGTAATATTATCACCATCTCCATCACGACCATGTGATTACCACAGAGAGACATCAGGCTGTCCATGCTAGGTAATATTATCACCATCTCCATCACAACCATGTGATTACCACAGAGAGACATCAGGCTGTTCATGCTAGGTAATATAGCACCATCTCCATCACGACCATGTGATTACCACAGAGAGACATCGGGCTGTCCCTGCTAGGTAATATTATCACCATCTCCATCACAACCATGTGATTACCACAGAGAGACATCAGGCTGTTCATGCTAGGTAATATAGCACCATCTCCATCACGACCATGTGATTACCACAGAGAGACATCAGGCTGTCCATGCTAGGTAATATAGCACCATCTCCATTACGACCATGTGATTACCACAGAGAGACATCAGGCTGTCCATGCTAGGTAATATAGCACCATCTCCATCACGACCATGTGATTACCACAGAGAGACATCTGGCTGTCCATGCTAGGTAATATAGCACCATCTCTATCACGACCATGTGATTACCACAGAGAGACATCAGGCTGTTCATGCTAGGTAATATAGCACCATCTCCATCACGACCATGTGATTACCACAGAGAGACATCAGGCTGTTCATGCTAGGTAATATAGCACCATCTCCATCACGACCATGTGATTACCACAGAGAGACATCAGGCTGTCCATGCTAGGTAATATCTCACCATCTCCATCACGACCATGTGATTACCACAGAGAGACATCGCTTGGGCTTTTCCCCTCCTGGCTGTTTCAGCTCTTCCTGCTTGTTGGGCATGATACTCACTGCTGCACCAGTATCCTGCTATCATGACTGCTGATCCTTTCCCAAGTTTGGTTACTAGCCTGAAACCTCCCTTAACAATATGACTTTGATCTGAATGATGGAGAAGGCTGGGTCTCTATGTCCTCAGTCTCTGATAAGTTTCTACTCCTCTCACTAGGTAGTATCTCCTGTCACGTTAATGTCCAGAACGGGAGTAGATTGCAAGGAGGGACATCTTGATATTTGTTTCATACAAGTTTTCAATTTGCTTGATAAAATACAAAATGAGGCTACATATCAATTCTTCCTCTTGAGGTATATTTTGTGTGTAATTCTCCTCTGTGGCATTTCATAGGATATGGTTATATCATGCCTACATCGCTGGTTGTTTTCCAGTTCTGTATCATTCTGAGATCTCATACTGGGACTGTCTACCTTCACATAGTGCAGCTTCTCGTCAGCTTCAGACTTGTCTAACTGCATCGTGTCTGTTCTAATAAATCCAGCTCATTGACATATGTTCCCATTCCGTTACAGACGCTACCATGAAAGTCTTTCAGGTCTATTTGCTCTGCATGTGCACCTCCCATCCTCATCTTCAATACCTCTCCAACAACAACTTAAGATATGAGTATAGAAGTCATGTGACATCATACCAACAGCATCTTCACCTCTCCTCTGTCATCCCAGTCGGCTCAGGAGGGGCGGCCATATTGGGGCTGTAGTGTTGTAGTTTGTGTGTAACCACTGAGAAAGCCCTGTGGTTCCCCCTACAGCCCTGTGATCGTGGAGATCCCCCATTTTGGTTCTATGAGGGGGAAGGAGAGGGAGCTGATCATGCTGAGGAGTGAGAATGGAGAGACCTGGAAGGAACATCAGTACGACTGCAAGACAGATGACCTCAATGAGCTGCTCAACGGCATGGATGAAGGTATGGACTATATTATAGGACTATCATTGAGATGGATGACAGTATCGACTTTTATCTACCTCCACAGAGCTGGACAGTTCAGTGTAATAATAATTATGTTGTCTCTACCTCCACAGAGCTGGACAGCTCAGTGTAATAATCATTCTGTTGTCTCTACCTCCACAGAGCTGGACAGCTCAGTGTAATAATCATTCTGTTGTCTCTACCTCCACAGAGCTGGACAGCTCAGTGTAATAATCATTCTGTTGTCTCTACCTCCACAGAGCTGGAGAGTTCAGTGTAATAATCATTCTGTTGTCTCTACCTCCACAGAGCTGGACAGTTCAGTGTAATAATCATTATTTTGTCTCTACCTCCACAGAGCTGGACAGTTCAGTGTAATAATCATTCTGTTGTCTCTTCCTCCACAGAGCTGGACAGTTCAGTGTAATAATCATTCTGTTGTCTCTTCCTCCACAGAGCTGGACAGTTCAGTGTAATAATCATTCTGTTGTCTCTTCCTCCACAGAGCTGGACAGTTCAGTGTAATAATCATTCTGTTGTCTCTTCCTCCACAGAGCTGGACAGTTCAGTGTAATAATCATTCTGTTGTCTCTTCCTCCACAGAGCTGGACAGTTCAGTGTAATAATCATTCTGTTGTCTCTACCTCCACAGAGCTGGACAGTTCAGTGTAATAATCATTCTGTTGTCTCTACCTCCACAGAGCTGGACAGCGCCAAGGACCTGGAGAAGAAGCGTATATGTCGCATCATCACCAAGGATTTCCCACAGTACTTTGCGGTGGTGTCTCGTATCAGACAGGAGAGCAGCCAGATGGGCCCTGAGGGAGGAGTCCTCTCCAGCTTGACACTTCCATTGGTTCAGGCCTCCTTCCCAGAGGGGGCGCTCACCAAGAAGATACGCGTGGGACTGCAGGTTAGTCTGGTCACAGTGCTGAACTGTTCTGAGAACAGGTTAACCGTCACACTGTACCTGAACTGTTCTGAGAACAGGGTAACCGTCACACTGTACCTGAACTGTTCTGAGAACAGGTTAACCGTCACACTGTACCTGAACTGTTCTGAGAACAGGTTAACCATCACACTGTACCTGAACTGTTCTGGGAACAGGTAAACCATCACACTGTACCTGAACTGTTCTGAGAACAGGTAAACCATCACACTGTACCTGAACTGTTCTGAGAACAGGTTAACCATCACACTGTACCTGAACTGTTCTGGGAACAGATAAACCATCACACTGTACCTGAACTGTTCTGGGAACAGGTAAACCATCACACTGTACCTGAACTGTTCTGGGAACAGGTAAACCATCACACTGTACCTGAACTGTTCTGGGAACAGGTAAACCATCACACTGTACCTGAACTGTTCTGGGAACAGGTAAACCATCACACTGTACCTGAACTGTTCTGGGAACAGGTAAACCATCACACTGTACCTGAACTGCTCTCAGAACCTGAACTGTTCTGAGAGCAGGTAAACCATCATACCTCAAATCAAATCAAATCAAATTTATTTATATAGCCCTTCGTACATCAGCTGATATCTCAAAGTGCTGTACAGAAACCCAGCCTAAAACCCCAAACAGCAAGCAATGCAGGTGCAGTTAAACCATCACACTGTACCTGAACTGTTCTGAAAACAGGGTAACCATCACACTGTACCTGTTTACTGTAGTTGTTATGAGCCGAACTAATCACTTGTTGAATAAGTGTTTTAACTGTGGAACAGCGTTTCTGATTGGCTGATTATGAACTTCGATTCTGATTGGTTCTAGGCCCAGCCGGCTCCTGATGACATGGTGAAGAAGATCCTTGGTAACCGGGCAACATTCAGCCCCATAGTGACGGTGGAACCTCGACGCAGGAAGTTCCACAAACCCATCACCATGACGATCCCGGTCCCGCCCTTGTCAGGGGAGGGGGTTAGCAATGGCTACAAAGGAGATTCCACCCCCTGCCTGAGGTTGCTATGCAGCATCACCGGCGGAACCTCTCCTGCCCAATGGGAGGACATCACTGGGACCACGCCCCTAACCTTCGTCAACGACTGTGTCTCCTTCACTACCAATGTCTCTGCCAGGTAAGACTGTCTCCTTCACTACCAATGTCTCTGCCAGGTAAGACTGACTCCTTCACCACCAATGTCTCTGCCAGGTAAGACTGTCTCCTTCACTACCAATGTCTCTGTCATGTAAGACTGACTCCTTCACTACCAATGTCTCTGCCAGGTAAGACTGTGTCTCCTTCACTACCAATGTCTCTGCCAGGTAACACAACTGACTTTACTGGGTTGTTACGTCCATTTACTTTCCATATGGTTATACTCTAAAAGCTTAAATATTAACACAATGTTACAGATGACATGAGGTATTCTCAGTGTTATTATACTACAGATGACATGAGGTATTCTCAGTGTTATTATACTACAGATGACATGAGGTATTCTCAGTGTTATTATACTACAGATGACATGAGGTATTCTCAGTGTTATTATACTACAGATGACATGAGGTATTCTCAGTGTTATTATACAACAGATGACATGAGGTATTCTCAGTGTTATTATACAACAGATGACATGAGGTATTCTCAGTGTTATTATACAACAGATGACATGAGGTATTCTCAGTGTTATTATACTACAGATGACATGAGGTATTCTCAGTGTTATTGTACTACAGATGACATGAGGTATTCTCAGTGTTATTATACTACAGATGACATGAGGTATTCTCAGTGTTATTATACTACAGATGACATGAGGTATTCTCAGTGTTATTATACTACAGATGACATGAGGTATTCTCAGGGTTATTATACTACAGATGACATGAGGTATTCTCAGTGTTATTATACAACAGATGACATGAGGTATTCTCAGTGTTATTATACTACAGATGACATGAGGTATTCTCAGTGTTATTATACAACAGATGACATGAGGTATTCTCAGTGTTATTATACTACAGATGACATGAGGTATTCTCAGTGTTATTATACAACAGATGACATGAGGTATTCTCAGTGTTATTATACTACAGATGACATGAGGTATTCTCAGTGTTATTATACTACAGATGACATGAGGTATTCTCAGTGTTATTGTACTACAGATGACATGAGGTATTCTCAGTGTATTATACTACAGATGACATGAGGTATTCTCAGGGTTATTATACTACAGATGACATGAGGTATTCTCAGGGTTATTGTACTACAGATGACATGAGGTATTCTCAGTGTTATTATACTACAGATGACATGAGGTATTCTCAGGGTGATTGTACTACAGATGACATGAGGTATTCTCAGGGTTATTGTACTACAGATGACATGAGGTATTCTCAGTGTTTATTACTACAGATGACATGAGGTATTCTCAGTGTTATTATACTACAGATGACATGAGGTATTCTCAGTGTTATTATACTACAGATGACATGAGGTATTCTCAGGGTTATTATACTACAGATGACATGAGGTATTCTCAGGGTTATTATACTACAGATGACATGAGGTATTCTCAGTGTTATTGTACTACAGATGACATGAGGTATTCTCAGTGTTATTATACTACAGATGACATGAGGTATTCTCAGGGATATTATACTACAGATGACATGATGTATTCTCAGTGTTATTATACAACAGATGACATGAGGTATTCTCAGGGTTATTGTACTACAGATGACATGAGGTATTCTCAGTGTTATTATACAACAGATGACATGAGGTATTCTCAGGGTTATTGTACTACAGATGACATGAGGTATTCTCAGTGTTATTATACAACAGATGACATGATGTATTCTCAGTGTTATTATACAACAGATGACATGAGGTATTCTCAGGGTTATTGTACTACAGATGACATGAGGTATTCTCAGTTTATTATACAACAGATGACATTATGTATTCTCAGTGTTATTATACAACAGATGACATGAGGTATTCTCAGTGTTATTATACTACAGATGACCTGTCCTTGTCCTCTGTCCTGTGTGTGTTTCTAACCTGTATCTGTCCTCTGTCCTGTGTGTGTTTCTAACCTGTATCCTGTGTGTGTTTCAGGTTCTGGCTTGCTGACTGCCACCAGATCCCAGAGACTGTAGGCCTTGCCACCCAGCTGTACAGAGGCTCATCTGTGTTCCTTACATGGCCAAGTTCGTGGTGTTCGCCAAGATGAACGACCCTATGGAGTCCCGCCTGCGCTGCTTCTGTATGACAGACGACAAGGTGGACAAAACCCTGGAACAGCAGGAGAACTTTGAGGAGGTGGCCAGGAGCAAAGACATCGAGGTGGGTTTCACCTGCTGCTTTCACTTCCTATGTACATCTCCTGCTCTCATCTATCACAATGCTGGGGAATGTATTCCTACACCATACATGATTCTAGAATGACTTGAACACTGTATGGTTAGACCAAGCTGTGTGATCAGGATGTCATTATGCTGTTGTCTCCTAGGTTCTGGAGGGGAGGCCCATCTATGTGGACTGCTATGGTAACTTAGCTCCTCTGACCAAGGCTGGACAGCTACTGGTGCTCAACTTCTACGCATTCAAAGAGAACCGGCTTCCTTTCTGTGTGAAGGTACACATACTATACTACTGTCTTGATGTCCTCCACTGAGTCATGGCCTGGGTAGGAGGCTGCTTGATGTTCTCCACTGACTCATGGCCTGGGTAGGAGGCTGCTTGATGTTCTCCACTGACTCATGGCCTGGGTAGGAGGCTGCTTGATGTTCTCCACTGACTCATGGCCTGGGTAGGAGGCTGCTTGATGTTCTCCACTGACTCATGGCCTGGGTAGGAGGCTGCTTGCTTGAGTCTCCACTGACTCATGGCCTGGGTAGGAGGCTGCTTGATGTTCTCCACTGACTCATGGCCTGGGTAGGAGGCTGCTTGATGTTCTCCACTGACTCATGGCCTGGGTAGGAGGCTGCTTGATGTTCTCCACTGACTCATGGCCTGGGTAGGAGGAGGTGCCTGACCCGGTGATGCACTGACTCATGCCTGGGTAGGAGGCTGCTTGATGTTTTCCACTGACTCATGGCCTGGGTAGGAGGCTGCTTGATGTTTTCCACTGACTCATGGCCTGGGTAGGAGGCTGCTTGATGTTCTCCACTGACTCATGGCCTGGGTAGGAGGCTGTGATGTTTTTCCACTGACTCATGGCCTGGGTAGGAGGCTGCTTGATGTTTCCACTGACTCAT
>NW_022262634.1:15000-21502 GCF_002021735.2 Oncorhynchus kisutch | reverse complement strand
GAGAGAGGAATGGATAGAGACTAGAGAGAGTAGGGAGAGAATGGATAGAGACAAGAGAGAGTAGAGAGAGGAATGGATAGAGACTAGAGAGATAGATAGAGAGAGAGATACTAGAGAGGGGAATGGCTAGAGAGATATATACCTGTTGCTATCGTCCATCTCATCACCGACCCAGTACAAACAGCACAGAGAAACAGCCCGCCCATCCCCCTGGACTCTATCATTTCTGTATGATCCAGCCAGCCAAGCAGCACACACACACACACACACACACACCACAACACACACACACACCACACACACACACACCCACCCACCACACCCACAGTCCAAAGTCCCATTGTGCAGTCATTGGTCAAACCACCTTTCACACTAATTGTGAGAGCAGCTGTGTATTATCAAGCCTTGACCTATAACCTGGATGTCAATGAAGATGATCAGCCTCCCTCTCCTCCCTTTCTCTCCTCTCCTCTCCTTCGCCTCTTCTCCTTCCCTTCTCTCCTCCTCTCCCTCTCCCTTTTTCTCTCCCCTTTCTCTCCTCTCCCCCTTCCTTATACCTTCTCTTATCTCCTATCCTCTCCCTTCTCTTCTCCCTTTCTCTCCTCCCTCTCCCTTCCTCTCCTCTCCCTCCCTCCCTTTCTCTCCTTTCTTCCTATCCTTTCTCTCCTCTCCCTTTCTCTCCTTCTCCTTTCTCTCCTCTCCTCCCCTTTCTCTCCTCTCCTATCCCCTTCTCTCCTCTCCCTCTCCTTCATCCCTCTCCTCTCCTTTCTCTCCTCTCTTATCCCTTTCTCTCCTCTTTCTCTCCCCTTCTCTCCTTCTCCTCTCCCTTCTCTCCTTTCCTCCCATCCCTTTCTCTCCTCTCCATCCCTTTCTCTCTCCTCTCCTCTCCCTTTCTCTCCTCTCCTCTCCCTTTCTCTCCTCTCCCTCCCTTTCTCTCCCTCCCTTTCTCTCCTCTCCCTTTCTCTCCTCTCCCTTTCTCTCCTCTCCCTTTCTCTCCTCTCCCTTTCTCTTCTCTCCCTCCCTTTCTCTTCTCTCCCTCCTTTCTCTCCTCCCTCTCAGAGACAGACAGAATGAACGATGCTATAGACCTCAACATGTCTTTCTGTTGAGCTACGTTAGCCATTAGCATCACACAAGGCAACATGTCTTTCTGTTGAGCTACGTTAGCTATTAGCATCACACTAGCCAACATGTCTTTCTGTTGAGCTACGTTAGCCATTAGCATCACACAAGACAACATGTCTTTCTGTTGAGCTACGTTAGCCATTAGCATCACACAAGACAAAATGTCTTTCTGTTGAGCTACGTTAGCCATTAGCATCACACAAGGCAACATGTCTTTCTGATGAGCTACGTTAGCCATTAGCATCACACTAGACAACATGTCTTTCTGTTGAGCTACATTAGCTACGTTAGCTACGTTAGCATCACACAAGACAACATGTCTTTCTGTTGCAGCTACGTTAGCCATTAGCATCACACAAGACAACCTGTCTTTCTGTTGAGCTAAATTAGCTACGTTAGCATCACACAAGGCAACATGTCTTTCTGTTGAGCTACATTAGCATCACACAAGGCAACATGTCTTTCTGTTGAGCTACGTTAGCCATTAGCATCACACAAGACAACATGTCTTTCTGTTGAGCTACGTTAGCCATTAGCATCACACAAGACAACATGTCTTTCTGTTGAGCTACATTAGCTACGTTAGCATCACACAAGGCAACATGTCTTTCTGTTGAGCTACATTAGCATCACACAAGGCAACATGTCTTTCTGTTGAGCTACGTTAGCCATTAGCATCACACAAGACAACATGTCTTTCTGTTGAGCTACGTTAGCCATTAGCATCACACAAGGACAACATGTCTTTCTGTTGAGCTACGTTAGCCATTAGCATCACACAAGACAACATGTCTTTCTGTTGAGCTATGTTACCCATTAGCATCACACAAGACAACATGTCTTTCTGTTGAGCTATGTTAGCCATTAGCATCAAGACAACATGTCTTTCTATTGAGCTACTTTAGCCATTAGCATTAAGACAACATGTCTTTCTGTTGAGCTACGTTAGCCATTAGCATTAAGACAACATGTATTTCTGTTGAGCTACGTTAGCCATTAGCATTAAGACAACATGTCTTTCTGTTGAGCTACGTTAGCCATTAGCATCACACTAGACAACATGTCTTTCTGTTGAGCTACATTAGCATCACACAAGACAACATGTCTTTTCTGTTGAGCTACGTTAGCCATTAGCATCAAGACAACATGTCTTAATCCACGGTGTTAGCAGAGACAGGTTATTTAAAAAGATGCTACGATGTCATGTGAAGTCTCTCTCCTCTCTATTGTCATGGGAAACGCGTGTTTACATCGACCAAAGCAAAGGAAATAGATAACAAATAATTCAAACGAACAGTAAACATTACACTCACAGACGTCCCAAATTAATAGAGACATTTCAAATGCCATGTTATTTATTTTTTATTTTACCTTTATTTAACTAGGCAAGTCAGTTAAGAACAAATTCTTATTTTCAATGACGTCCTAGGAACAGTGGGTTAACTGCCTGTTCAGGGGCAGAATGACAGATTTGTACCTTGTCAGCTCGGGGGTTTGAACTTGCAACCCTCCTGGTTACTAGTCCTGCCACCTCTACACTCTAACCACTAGGCTACCTGCCACCTCTCCACTCTAACCACTAGGCTACCTGCCACCTCTACACTCTAACCACTAGGCTACCTGCCACCTCTACACTCTAACCACTAGGCTACCTGCCTCCTCTACACTCTAACCACTAGGCTACCCTGCCGCCTCCACACTCTAACCACTAGGCTACCCTGCCGCCTCTACACTCTAACCACTAGGCTACCTGCCTCCTCTACACTCTAACCACTAGGCTACCATGCCACCTCTACACTCTAACCACTAGGCTACCTACCTCCTCTACACTCTAACCACTAGGCTACCTGCCTCCTCTACACTCTAACCACTAGGCTACCCTGCCGCCTCCACACTCTAACCACTAGGCTACCCTGCCGCCTCTACACTCTAACCACTAGGGCTACCTGCCTCCTCTACACTCTAACCACTAGGCTACCATGCCACCTCTACACTCTAACCACTAGGCTACCTACCTCCTCTACACTCTAACCACTAGGCTACCTGCCTCCTCTACACTCTAACCACTAGGCTACCCTGCCGCCTCCACACTCTAACCACTAGGCTACCCTGCCGCCTCTACACTCTAACCACTAGGCTACCTGCCTCCTCTACACTCTAACCACTAGGCTACCCTGCCACCTCTACACTCTAACCACTAGGCTACCTACCTCCTCTACACTCTAACCACTAGGTGTCTGTACACTTTTAAAAGTCCGCTTGACTCTTTTCACTGATGAACAGAAACTCAGTCACCATTCAAACACATTGGAGTAATTATTATTGAATGATTGAATTAAACGGACCGTCTTGAGTGTATTTCGACTCCCTGGTTCAGTATTCAACAGTAGGAGATCTTTGGAAAGGTCTTTCACTGTGTGTGGACAGAACGTCGTGTTTAATGGTCTCAGAGTACTGACCCTAGATCAGATCCTAATATACAGGCAGGTTTAGTGTGTTTAATCCCTCTCAGAGTACTGACCCTAGATCAGATCCTAATATACAGGCAGGCTTAGTGTGTTTAATCCCTCTCAGAGTACTGACCTAGGATCAGATCCTAATACACAGGCAGGCTCCTGATCACATAGAGGATTTAGTGATCAGAGTCTCTCTACTCGACGTTGTATTGTTGAAGACTTCCCCCCTCTAGTCCTCTTCTCTCCTCCCTCCCTGTTTTCCCCCCTCTAGTCTTCTCCTCTCCCCTCCCTTCACTCTCCTCTCCCCACCATTCTCTCTCTCTAGTCCTCTCCTCTCCCTACCTCCCTCTCTCTCTAGTCCTCTCCTCTCCCCACCTCCCTTCCTCTCTCTCTCTCTCTAGTCCTCTCCCACCTCCCTTTCTCTCTCTCTAGTCCTCTCCTCTCCCACCTCCCTTCCTCTCCTCTCCCCACCTCCCTTCCTCTCTCTCTCTCTCTCTAGTCCTCTCCTCTCCCCACCTCCCTTCCTCTCCTCTCCCCACCTCCCTTCCTCTCTCTCTCTCTGTCTAGTCCTCTCCTCTCCCCACCTCCCTTCCTCTCTCTCTCGCTCTCTGTCCCCACCTCCCTTCCTCTCTCTCTCTCTCTAGTCCTCTCCTCTCCCCACCTCCCTTCCTCTCTCTCTAGTCCTCTCCCCACCTCCCTTCCTCTCTCTCTAGTCCTCTCCTCTCCCCACCTCCCTCCCTCTCTCTAGTCCTCTCCCCACCTCCCTCCCTCTCTCTCTAGTCCTCTACCCACCTCCCTCCCTCTCTCTCTAGTCCTCTCCTCTCCCCACCTCCCTTCCTCTCTCTCTAGTCCTCTCCTCTCCCCACCTCCCTTCCCCTCTCTCTCTAGTCCTCTCCCCACCATCCTTCCTCTCTCTCTCTCTAGTCCTCTCCTCTCCCCACCTCCCTTCCTCTCTCTCTAGTCCTCTCCCCACCTCCCTTTTCTCTCTCTCTCTCTCTAGTCCTCTCCTCACCCCACCTCCCTTTCTCTCTCTCTCTAGTCCCCTCCTCTCCCCACCTCCCTTTCTCTCTCTCTCTCTCTAGTCCTCTCCTCTCCCCACCTCCCTTCCTCTCCTCTCCCCACCTCCTCTCTCTAGTCCTCTCCTCCCTTCCTCTCTCTCTAGTCCTCTCCCTACCTCCCTTCCTTCCTTCCTCTCTCTCTCTCTCTCTAGTCCCCTCCTCTCCCCACCTCCCTTCCTCTCTCTCTCTCTCTCTAGTCCTCTCCCCACCTCCCTTCCTCTCTCTCTCTCTCTCTCTAGTCCTCTCCTCTCCCCACCTCCCTTCCTCTCCTCTCCCCACCTCCCTCTCTCTAGTCCTCTCCTCCCTTCCTCTCTCTCTAGTCCTCTCCCTACCTCCCTTCCTCTCTCTCTCTCTCTCTCTCTAGTCCTCTCCTCTCCCCACCTCCCTTCCTCTCCTCTCCCCACCTCCCTTCCTCTCTCTCTCTAGTCCTCTCTGTGTGTGAATGTATGTAACAGCGGTCTCATCTTGTCATAATCACTTCCTGTTGGAAGGCTGGTTGATGTCGTCGTCAGTGACAACCAAACAAAACGGTGTGTTCTTTGAGAAGAAAAGCAACAGCATCATTGGGGAACTAAGAATAAAAACTCAAAACAAACAGAGAAGCCCTTTGCTCTCTCTTGAAGACAGAAGGAGCAGAAGATGACGTTACCTGGTCTAATTATTCTCTACTTTCTCTGGTCTAATTATTCTCCCTGATAGTTCTCTACTTTCTCTGGTCTAATTATCCTCTACTTTCTCTGGTCAAATTATTCTCCTTGATATATTTATTCTCTCCTCTTTCGCTCCTCTCTCTCTCTCCCTCCCTCCCTCTCCTTCTCCCCATCTCTCTCCTTCTCCCCATCTCTCTCCTTCTCCCCCCTCTCTCTCCTTCTCCCCCCTCTCTCTCCTTCTCCCCCCTCTCTCTCCTTCTCCCCCCTCTCTCTCCTTCTCCCCCCTCTCTCTCCTTCTCCACCCTCTCTCTCCTTATCTCCTTAGAGAGATCCCATCAGACTCAGAGGAGAGGGAGAGATTCCAGAGTCACAGTGTTAGGAATCTGCTGTGGGGAACAGGACCACACATACGACAGGGCCACACATACAGCCTGCTGTGGGGAACAGGGCCACACATACAGCCTGCTGTGGGGAACAGGGCCACACATACGGCCTGCTGTGGGGAACAGGGCCACACATACGGCCTGCTGTGGGGAACAGGGCCACACATACGGCCTGCTGTGGGGAACAGGGCCACACATACGACAGGGCCACACATACGGCCTGCTGTGGGGAACAGGGCCACACATACGGCCTTCTGTGGGGAACAGGGCCACACATACGACAGGGCCACACATACGGCCTGCTGTGGGGATCAGGGCCACACATACGACAGGGCCACACATACGGTCTGCTGTGGGGAACAGGGCCACACATACGGCCTGCTGTGGGGAACAGGGCCACACATACGGCCTGCTGTGGGGAACAGGGCCACACATACGGCCTGCTGTGGGGAACAGGGCCACACATACAGCCTGCTGTGGGGAACAGGGCCACACATACGGCCTGCTGTGGGGAACAGGGCCACACATACGGCCTGCTGTGGGGAACAGGGCCACACATACGACAGGGCCACACATACGGCCTGCTGTGGGGAACAGGGCACACATACGACAGGGCCACACATACGGCCTGCTGTGGGGAACAGGGCCAACCATACAACAGGGCCACACATACGGCCCAGGGAGACAATGAAAGGAGATTTTACTGTCAATGTCTTGGCAGAGTCTTCCTCAAGGACACCGGCCTTCAAAAGGCCTTCAGGAGAGGAGAGGAAACATCTGGCACATAAAGCCCACGTTCCCCCGTCCCAATTTACTGGGAGAACGAAACC
>NW_022262634.1:0-10000 GCF_002021735.2 Oncorhynchus kisutch | reverse complement strand
TCAGGTCCGACAGCAGATGGAATTGTTCGAAACAGACCAGTGGAACAGCAGAAGGACCAAACATCAGGTCCGACAGCAGATGGAATTGTTCGAAACAGACCAGTGGAACAGCAGAAGGACCAAACATCAGGTCCGACAGCAGATGGAATTGTTCGAAACAGACCAGTGGAACAGCAGAAGGACCAAATATCAGGTCCGACAGCAGATGGAATTGTTCGAAACAGACCAGTGGAACAGCAGGAGGACCAAATATCAGGTCCGACAGCAGATGGAATTGTTCGAAACAGACCAGTGGAACAGCAGGAGGACCAAATATCAGGTCCGACAGCAGATGTAATTGTAGACAACACAGTCAGTTGTTAGGGTCCTATTCCACAGAGACCAGGTCTACCAGTAGTAGACAACACAGTCAGTTGTTACGGTCCTATTCCACAGAGACCAGGTCTACCAGTAGTAGACAACACAGTCAGTTGTTAGGGTAATATAAGCACCGTCTCTCTCCTCGGTGAATGAAAGCCTGTTGTTAAGCCAAGTAGGTTGGACTCGGTAGGCAGAGAGTGACTTGGTGGCGCTGTCTGCTCTGCCACCCACCCACCCATCCACCCACCCACCCACCCACCCACCCACACAAAGGAGCCGTCTCCCATCCAAGTGCTAATGAGGGTAGACACACAGTACAGCAGGTCAATTAATGAATGAATGAATTTCTGTCTCTCATGTAGTTTGTCTTTGGTGTGAGGGAGAGCAAATTAGCCAAAGCTAAAAGTATCTCTGTCTTTGTATATCTCTGTGTCTCTTTCTTCACTCTGTCTCTCTCTCTCTCTCTGTCTCTCTGTCCTTCTCTCTCTCTCTCTCGGTCCTCCTCTCTCTCTCTGTCTCTCTCTCTCTGTCTCTCTGTCCTTCTCTCTCTCTCTCTCGGTCCTCCTCTCTCTCTCTGTCTCTCTGTCCTTCTCTCTCTCTCTCGGTCCTCCTCTCTCTCTCTGTCTCTCTGTCCTTCTCTCTCTCTCTCGGTCCTCCTCTCTCTCTCTGTCTCTCTGTCCTTCTCTCTCTCTCTCGGTCCTCCTCTCTCTCTGTCTCTCTGTCTTCTCTCTCTCTCTCTCTCTCTGTCCTTCTCTCTCTCTCTCTGTCTCTCTGTCCTTCTCTCTCTCTGTCCTTCTCTCTCTCTCTCTGTCCTTCTCTCTCTCTCTCTGTCCTCCTCTCTCTCTCTCTGTCCTCCTCTCTCTCTCTCTCTCTGTCCTCCTCTCTCTCTCTCTCTGTCCTCCTCTCTCTCTCTCTCTGTCCTCCTCTCTCTCTTTAGTGCTGACCGGTGCAGAGAGAAATGCCTGTCCAATTAGTTTGGTAATTGTTCCCCCAGCCAGACCCTAACACCACACCTGTAATTAAGCTGTTGAAATCATTACCTGTGACTTCATCACGCTAGAAAGAGCATGGACGCCTCAAAGGAGGAGAGGAAGAGGAGGAGGAGGAGGAGGAGGGTTGGAGAGGGGGATGAGAGAGGGGGGGTTGGAGAGTGGGATGAGAGAGGGGGGATGAGAGAGGGGGATGAGAGAGGGGGATGAGAGAGGGGGGTTGGAGAGTGGGATGAGAGAAGGGGGTATGGTAATTAACCAATAATTAGGGGTAGCGTTGGTGCAAAAAATAATAAACACGACCCATCTTCCTTCCCCTGGTAAAAACTGTGTTATTCTGCTTCAGTGAACCAATGAAGGAAGAGGAATGATATCAACAAGGAAGGACTGAGAGGAATGATATCAACAAGGAAGGACTGAGAGGAATGATATCAACAAGGAGACCTGAATGAATAGGAATTAGACAGTCAGTACAATCAGATATATGGAAACAGACATGAACACATGGAAAGTCAACTAGGAAGAAGTTTGACAGGGTTTTCATGTCATAGTGTCTTCTAGCACTTGGTCTTGTCCCAAACAGGCCCCTACTCCCTTTATAGTGCACTACTTAGAATGTGTCCCAAACGGGCCCCTACTCCCTTTATAGTGCACTACTTAGAATGTGTCCCAAACGGGCCCCTACTCCCTTTATAGTGTGCTACTTAGGATATGTCCCAAACGGCCCCTACTCACTATATAGTGCACTACTTTTGAGCTGGTAGGGTTGGACAGTCCATAACAGATATCTCTCTCTCTCCCACTAAGATCCGGTCTGATACAGAACACAGTGTGTTAGCAGACATCAGGCTGCTGTGTGTGACCTATAACCTTTATCAGTCCAGCTCTGTCCTCCTCTCTCTCCGAGCCACCAGGTCAGAGTTCACTACTGACATCATCAGGCTGCTTGTTACTGAGCAACACAACTACTGACATCATCAGGCTGCTTGTTACTGAGCAACACAACTACTGACATCATCAGGCTGCTTGTTACTGAGCAACACAACTACTGACATCATCAGGCTGCTTGTTACTGAGCAACACAACTACTGACATCATCAGGCTGCTTGTTACTGAGCAACACAACTACACTACTGACATCATCAGGCTGCTTGTTACTGAGCAACACACCTACTGACATCATCAGGCTGCTTGTTACTGAGCAACACAACTACTGACATCATCAGGCTGCTTGTTACTGAGCAACACAACTACTGACATCATCAGGCTGCTTGTTACTGAGCAACACAACTACTGACATCATCAGGCTGCTTGTTACTGAGCAACACAACTACTGACATCATCAGGCTGCTTGTTACTGAGCAACACAACTACACTACTGACATCATCAGGCTGCTTGTTACTGAGCAACACACCTACTGACATCATCAGGCTGCTTGTTACTGAGCAACACAACTACTGACATCATCAGGCTGCTTGTTACTGAGCAACACAACTACTGACATCATCAGGCTGCTTGTTACTGAGCAACACAACTACACTACTGACATCATCAGGCTGCTTGTTACTGAGCAACACACCTACTGACATCATCAGGCTGCTTGTTACTGAGCAACACAACTACTGACATCATCAGGCTGCTTGTTACTGAGCAACACACAACTACTGACATCATCAGGCTGCTTGTTACTGAGCAACACAACTACTGACATCATCAGGCTGCTTGTTACTGAGCAACACAACTACTGACATCATCAGGCTGCTTGTTACTGAGCAACACAACTACTGACATCATCAGGCTGCTTGTTACTGAGCAACACAACTACTGACATCATCAGGCTGCTTGTTACTGAGCAACACAACTACACTACTGACATCATCAGGCTGCTTGTTACTGAGCAACACAACTACTGACATCATCAGGCTGCTTGTTACTGAGCAACACAACTACTGACATCATCAGGCTGCTTGTTACTGAGCAACACAACTACACTACTGACATCATCAGGCTGCTTGTTACTGAGCAACACACAACTACTGACATCATCAGGCTGCTTGTTACTGAGCAACACACAACTACTGACATCATCAGGCTGCTTGTTACTGAGCAACACAACTACTGACATCATCAGGCTGCTTGTTACTGAGCAACACAACTACACTACTGACATCATCAGGCTGCTTGTTACTGAGCAACACAACTACTGACATCATCAGTCTGCTTGTTACTGAGCAACACAACTACTGACATCATCAGGCTGCTTGTTCCTGAGCAACACACAACTACTGACATCATCAGTCTGCTTGTTACTGAGCAACACAACTACTGACATCATCAGGCTGCTTGTTACTGAGCAACACAACTACTGACATCATCAGGCTGCTTGTTACTGAGCAACACACAACTACTGACATCATCAGGCTGCTTGTTACTGAGCAACACAACTACTGACATAATCAGGCTGCTTGTTACTGAGCAACACAACTACACTACTGACATCATCAGGCTGCTTGTTACTGAGCAACACAACTACTGACATCATCAGGCTGCTTGTTACTGAGCAACACACAACTACTGACATCATCAGGCTGCTTGTTACAGAGCAACACACAACTACTGACATCATCAGGCTGCTTGTTACTGAGCAACACAACTACTGACATCATCAGGCTGCTTGTTACTGAGCAACACAACTACTGACATCATCAGGCTGCTTGTTACTGAGCAACACACAACTACTGACATCATCAGGCTGCTTGTTACTGAGGAACACAACTACTGACATCATCAGGCTGCTTGTTACTGAGCAACACAACTACTGACATCATCAGGCTGCTTGTTACTGAGCAACACAACTACTGACATCATCAGTCTGCTTGTTACTGAGCAACACAACTACTGACATCATCAGTCTGCTTGTTACTGAGCAACACGACTACTGACATCATCAGGCTGCTTGTTACAGAGCAACACACAACTACTGACATCATCAGGCTGCCGTCTCCTATGAGGAGTCCCATTGGGCAGTGGACAGTTGTCCCAGTCTCGTCCGGGTTTGGTCGGGGGGGGGGGGTCGTCATTGTAAATAAGGATTTGTTGTTAACCGACTTGCCTGGTTAGATAAACGTTAAATAAAATGTAAAATATGCTTGGTGCCAAGATGACGTGTTTCTGCTCGTGACCTTAGCCAGCCAACGTCGCCATGACATGGCCAACAAGCGTGACGGGGAATTTCTATTGGACAGGCAGTTTCTGCCCATCTTCATACCGTGCTGTCGTGGACAGTCCCCCTGGAGACCACCTGTCACTTCCTGTTCCTATCACCACGGTGAGCGAGTCGGACAGAGCCATCATGCCGGTCGGCGGGCCCGGGTTACCTGCTCTGGGCCGCTCGGCAGACTTACGGACGGACGGGACAGAACCGTCAGAGATGAGAAGGAGTGACTGATGGATGGAACCTGTCTCTATCTATCACCCTATTCCCTACGTAGTGCACTACTTCAGACCAGAATGGCACCCTATTCCCTACGTAGTGCACTACTTTAGACCAGAATGGCACCCTATTCCCTACGTAGTGCACTACTTTAGACCAGAATGGCACCCTATTCCCTACGTAGTGCACTACTTTAGACCAGAATGGCACCCTATTCCCTACGTAGTGCACTACTTTAGACCAGAATGGCACCCTATTCCCTACGTAGTGCACTACTTTAGACCAGAATGGCACCCTATTCCCTACGTAGTGCACTACTTTAGACCAGAATGGCACCCTATTCCCTACGTAGTGCACTACTTTAGACCAGAATGGCACCCTATTCCCTACGTAGTGCACTACTTAGACCAGGGTCCATTGGGCTCTGGTAGTATTAATTAGGATCTATAGTGAACAGGATAACATTAGGAAAGCAGCCCCAGCCTTGGAGCTCCCTCCCTCCCCCCTCTCTCTCTCCCTCCCCCTCTCTCCCCCCCTCCCTCCCTCTCTCTCTTTCTCCCCCCTCTCCCCTCTCTCTTCCTCTCCCTCCCTCCTCTCCCTCTCCCCCTCTCCCTCCCTCCCTCCCTCCCTCTCTTTCTCCCCATCTCCCTCTCTCTTCCTCTCCCTCCCTCCCTCCCTCCCTCTCCCTCCCCTCCCTCTCCCTCCCTCCCTCCCTCCCTCCCTCCCTCTCTCTCCCCCCTCTCCCCGTGTGTGACAGAGACAAAACAGGGGCTGCTACGTCAGGCTGCTGACATTTGTTATAAATCAATGGCAATTTCATCAGAGAGAGAGAGAGAGGCCTGTCAGCCCCCCCACTCCATCTGTTTCACTTCGCGTTCAGAGTCAGAGACCCCCCTCTACCTCCACCCCTCCTCACTACCCCACCTCTACCTCCACCCCCTCTACTCTACCTCCACTACCCACCCTACCTCCACCCCTCTACTCTACCTCCACTACCCCCCCTACCTCCACCCCCTCTACTCTACCTCCACTACCCCCCCTACCTCCACCCCCTCTACTCTACCTCCACCCCCCCTCTACCTCCACCCCCTCCTCACTACCTCCACCCCCTCTAATCTACCTCCACCCCCTCTAATCTACCTCCACCCCCTCCTCACTACCCCCCCCTACCTCCACCTCACTACCCCCCCCTCTACCTCCACCCCCTCCTCACTACCCCCCCCTACCTCCACCCCCTCCTCACTACCCCCCCCTACCTCCACCCCCTCCTCACTACCCCCCCTACCTCCACCCCCTCCTCACTACCCCCCCTACCTCCACCTCCTCCTCACTACCCCCCCCCTCTACCTCCACCCCCCCTCTACCTCCACTCCCCCCCTACCTCCACCACCTCCTCACTACCCCCCCTCTACCTCCACCCCCTCCTCACTACTCCCCCCTCTACCTCCACTCCCCCCCTACCTCCACCCCCTCCTCACTACCCCCCCCCCTCCTCACTACCCCCCCCCCCCTACCTCCACCCCCTCCTCACTACCCCCCCCTACCTCCACCCCTCCTCACTACCCCCCCCCCCCTCTACCTCCACCCCCAGCCAGCCTCCTCACTACCCCCGCTCTACCTCCACCCCCAGCCAGCCTCCTAACACTCCACCATCTCCTCCCTCCCTGTATCCTGACCCTCCAGTCAATTCAATTCAATTCAATTCAAGGGGCTTTATTGTCATGGGAAACATGTGATAACATTGCCAAAGAAAGTGAGGTAGATAATATATAAAGTGAAATAACCAATAAACATGAACAGTAAAACATTACACTCACAGAAGTTCCAAAAGAATAAAGACATTTCAAATGTCATGTATAAATACAGTGTTGTAACGATGTGCACCCTCGAGTCTCCCCCCTGCTCCTCCGCACCCCCCCAGGCAGGTCACAGCAGGACTCCCCTCTAGCTGTAGCCTGGGGGCAGGCAGTGTCACTACAGTGGGGGAACCTACAGGAACCTCACACAGCAGGACTCCCCTCTAGCTGTAGCCTGGGGGCAGGCAGTGTCACTACAGTGGGGGAACCTACAGGAACCTCACACAGCAGGACTCCCCTCTAGCTGTAGCCTGGGGGCAGGCAGTGTCACTACAGTGGGGGAACCTACAGGAACCTCACACAGCAGGACTCCCCTCTAGCTGTAGCCTGGGGGCAGGCAGTGTCACTACAGTGGGGGAACCTACAGGAACCTCACACAGCAGGACTCCCCTCTAGCTGTAGCCTGGGGGCAGGCAGTGTCACTACAGTGGGGGAACCTACAGGAACCTCACACAGCAGGACTCCCCTCTAGCTGTAGCCTGGGGGCAGGCAGTGTCACTACAGTGGGGGAACCTACAGGAACCTCACACAGCAGGACTCCCCTCTAGCTGTAGCCTGGGGGCAGGCAGTGTCACTACAGTGGGGGAACCTACAGGAACCTCACACAGCAGGACTCCCCTCTAGCTGTAGCCTGGGGGCAGGCAGTGTCACTACAGTGGGGGAACCTACAGGAACCTCACACAGCAGGACTCCCCTCTAGCTGTAGCCTGGGGGGCAAGGCAGTGTCACTACAGTGGGGGAACCTACAGGAACCTCACACAGCAGGACTCCCTCTAGCTGTAGCCTGGGGGCAGGCAGTGTCACTACAGTGGGGGAACCTACAGGAACCTCACACAGCAGGACTCCCCTCTAGCTGTAGCCTGGGGGCAGGCAGTGTCACTACAGTGGGGGAACCTACAGGAACCTCACACAGCAGGACTCCCCTCTAGCTGTAGCCTGGGGGCAGGCAGTGTCACTACAGTGGGGGAACCTACAGGAACCTCACACAGCAGGACTCCCCTCTAGCTGTAGCCTGGGGGCAGGCAGTGTCACTACAGTGGGGGAACCTACAGGAACCTCACACAGCAGGACTCCCCTCTAGCTGTAGCCTGGGGGCAGGCAGTGTCACTACAGTGGGGGGAACCTACAGGAACACAGCAGGACTCCCCTCTAGCTGTAGCCTGGGGGCAGGCAGTGTCACTACAGTGGGGGAACCTACAGGAACACAGCAGGTTATATAGCAGCTACTAGATTGGACTGGCTTTGGTTTGTATTTGTCTTTGACTGGGGCTTTCAATAGAAACTTCATAAACGGTGGGTGTGTGAGAGAGACAGAGAGACGGAGAGAGAGAGCGAGACGGAGAGAGAGAGAGACGGAGAGAGAGACGGAGACCAGACGGAGAGAGAGAGAGACGGAGAGAGAGACGGAGACAGAGACGGAGAGAGACAGAGAGGCGGAGAGAGAGACGGAGAGAGAGAGAGAGAGGGAGAGAGAGAAAGACGGAGACAGAGACGGAGACAGAGAGACAGACGGAGAGAGAGAGAGAGACGGAGAGAGAGAGACGGAGAGAGAGACGGAGACAGAGACGGAGAGAGAGAGAGACAGAGAGAGAGACGGAGAGAAGACGGAGAAGGAGAGAGAGGAGGAAGGAGAGAGAGAGAGACGGAGAGAGAGACGGAGAGAGAGAGAGACAGAGAGAGAGACGGGAGAGAGAGAGAGACAGAGAGAGAGACGGAGAGAGAGAGAGACAGAGAGAGAGACGGGAGAGAGAGAGAGACAGAGAGAGAGAGAGACAGAGAGAGACGGAGAGAGAGACGGAGACAGAGACGGAGAGACAGACGGAGAGACTGGGAGACAGAGACGGAGAGAAGGACGGAGAGACAGACGGAGAGGTACCAGACGGAGAGACAGACGGAGAGACAGTACGGAGGAGACGGAGAGACAGACAGAGAGACGGAGAGTAGGACGGGAGAGAGAGGACGGAGGAATGACAGAGAAGAAGGGAAGCCGATAGAGCAGAGAGGGAGAGACGGAGAAGATACGGAGAGAGACAGAGAGAGACGGAGAGCAGACGATAGACAGAGAGGGGGAGAATGACGAAAGAGGCCGGAGAGACGGAGAGGGATCGAGCGGAGATAGAGAACGGTAGAGACAGGAGAGAGACGGAGAGGAGAGAGCGAGACGGAGAGAGACAGAGAGAGGACAGATACGGAGATAAGAGAGCGAGACGGAGAGAGACGGAGACGGAGAGAGCGAGGACGGGAGAGGACATGGGAAGAGAGAGACCGGGATAGAGAGACGGAGAAGAGACATAGGAGGTGAGAGAGAGAGAGACGGAAAGTACAGAGAGAGACGGAGAGATGACGAGCCGAGACGGAGGAGAGAGAGCGAGACGGATAGAGACGGAGAGAGAGAGCGAGACGGAGAGAGACGGAGAGAGAGAGCGAGACAGAGAGACGGAGAGAGACGGAGAGCGAGAGACGGAGAGCGAGAGACAGAGAGGGAGAGATGGAGAGACAGAGAGAGACGGAGAGACAGAGAGATACGGAGAGAGAGAGCGAGACGGAGAGACAGAGAGAGACAGAGAGAGAGAGCGAGACGGAGAGACAGAGAGAGACGGAGAGAGAGAGCGAGACGGAGAGAGAGAGCGAGACGGAGAGAGACAGAGCGAGACGGAGAGAGACAGAGAGAGACAGAGACGGAGAGAGACGGAGAGCGAGAGACAGAGAGGGAGAGAGACGGAGAGACGGAGAGAGAGAGCGAGACGGAGAAGACAGAGACGAGACGAGAGAGAACGGAGAGAGACAGAGACGGAGAGAGACAGAGACGGAGAGAGACGGAGAGACAGAGAGGGAGAGAGAGAGAGGAGAGAGAGACGGAGAGACAGAGAGAGACAGAGAGAGAGAGAGACGGAGAGCGGAGAACAGAGAGAGAGGACGGAGGCGAGAGACAGAGAGACGGAGAGGGACAGAGAGGGAGAGAGACGGAGAGCGAGATACAGAGAGACGGAGAGGGAGAGAGACGGAGAGCGAGATACAGAGAGACGGAGAGGGACAGAGAGAGAGAGATCAGTCTAACACACACTGCATCGCTAAGCTAACCACTAGCTAACTTCTATCAGTCTAGCACAGCTGCAGCCTCTAAGCTAACCACTAGCTAACTTCTATCACAGTCTAACACACTGCAGCGCTAAGCTAACCACTAGCTAACTTCTGTCAGACTAAGAGCCTAGTCTCTGGAGACAACAACGACAGAGCGTTAGTTAGTCGAGCAATTATTTATAGAAAACAGAAATGACAAAAACAAAACCAAGCGTTTTTTTGTTGGGATTGATGAGACCACCCTACTGTTCATAAGCCTATATTTATCCATTGGTTTATA
>NW_022262633.1:10000-18717 GCF_002021735.2 Oncorhynchus kisutch | reverse complement strand
CACACCCCTACCACCACCCCAAACACACACACCCCAACACACACCCCTACCACCACCCCACCACACACCCCTACCACCACCCAACACACACACCCCTACCACCACCCCAACACATACACCCCAACCACACCCCTACCCCCCAACACACACACCCCTACCACCACCCCACCACACACCCCTACCACACCCAACACACACACCCCTACCAACACCCAACACACAACCCTACCACCACCCAAACACACACACCCCTACCACCACCCCAACCACACACACCCCTACCACCACCCCAACAAAACAACACCCCTACACACACCCCAACACACACACCCCTACCATCACCCCAACACACACACCCCTACCACCACCCCAACACACACACCCCTACCACCACCCCAACACCACACCCCAACACACACCCTACCACCACCCACCACACACACCCCTACCACCACCCCAACACACACACCCCTACCACCACCCCAACACATACACCCCACACACACCCCTACCACACCCCAACACACACACCCCTACCACCACCCCAACACACACACCCCTACCATCACCCCACCCACACCCCCCCAACACACACACCCCTACCACCACCCCAAACACACACCCCAACCACACCCCTACCACCACCCCAACACACACACCCCTACCACCACCCCAACACACACACCTACCACCACCCCACCACACACACCCCTACCACCACCCAACACACACACCCTACCACCACCCCAACACACACACCCCAACCACACCCCTACCACCACCCACCACACACACCCCTACCACCACCCCAACACACACACCCCTACCACCACCCCAACACATACACCCCAACACACACCCCTACCACCACCTCAACACACACACCCCTACCACCACCCCACCACACACCCCTACCACCACCCAACACACACACCCCTTACCAACACCCCAACACACACACCCCTACCACCACCCAAACACACACACACCCCTACCACCACCCCACACACACACCCCTACCACCACCCCACACACAACCCCTACCATCACCCCAACACACACACCCCTACCACCACCCCAACACACCACACCCCTACCACCACCCCACCACCACACCCCTACCACCACCCCAACACACACACCCTACCAACACCCCAACACACACACCCCTACCACCACCCAACACACACACCCTACCCACCACCCCAACACACACACCCCTACCACCACCCCACCACACACCCTTACCACCACCCCAACACACACACCCCTACCAACACCCCAACACACACACCCTTACCACCACCCCAACACACACACCCCTACCATCACCCCAGCACACACACCCCTACCACCACCCCAACACACACACCCCTACAACACCCCAACACACACCACCCCTACCACCACCCCAACACACACACCCCAACACAACCCCTACCACCACCCCACCACACACACCCCTACCACCACCCCCAACACACACACCCATACACCACCACCAACACATACACCCCAACACACACCCCTACCACCACCCCAACACACACACCCCTACCACCACCCCAACACACACACCCCTACCACCACCCCACCACACACCCCCCAACACACACACCCCTACCACCACCCCAACACACACACCCCAACACACACCCCATACCACCCTCCCAACACACACACCCCTACCACCACCCCAACACACACACCCCTACCACCACCCACCACACACACCCCTACCACCACCCCAACACACACACCCTACACCACCCCAACACACACACCCCAACACACACCCCTACCACCACCCCACCACACACACCCCTACCACCACCCCAACACACACACCCCTACCACCACCCCAACACATACACCCCAACACACACCCCTACCACCACCCCAACACACACCCCCCTACCAACACCCCAACACACACACCCCTACCACCACCCAACACACACACCCCTACCACCACCCCTACCACCACCCCAACACACACACCCCTACCACCACCCCACCACCACAACCCTTACCACCACCCCAAACACACAACAACCCTACCAACACCCCACACACACACCCTTACCACCACCCCAACACACACACCCCTACCATCACCCCAGCACACACACCCCTACCACCACCCCAACACACACACCCCTACCACCACCCCAACACACACACCCCTACCACCAACGCAACACACACACCCCTACCACCACCCCAACAACACACCCATACCACCACCCAACACATACCACCCAACACACACCCCTACCACCCACCCCAACACACACAACCCCTACCACCACCCCAACACACACACCCCTACCACCACCCCACCAGCACTCCCCCCCAACACACACACCCCCTACCACCACCCCAACACACCACCCCCAACCACACACCCCTACCACCCTCCCAACACACACACCCCTACCACACCCCAACACACACACCCCTACCACCACCCCCACCCACACACCCCTACCACCCACCCCAACACACACACCCCTACCACCACCCCAACACACACACCCCAACACACACCCCTACCACCACCCCCACACCCACACCCCTACCACCACCCCAACACACACACCCCTACCACCACCCAACACATACACCCCAACACACACCCCTACCACCACCTCAAACACACACCCCCTACCACCACCCCACCACACACCCTACACCACCCAACACACACACCCCTACCAACACCCCAACACACACACCCCTACCACCACCCAAACACACACACACCCCTACCACCACCCCAACACACACACCCCTACCACCACCCCCCCAACACACACCCCTACCACACCCAACACACACACCCTACCACCACCCCAACACACACACCCCTACCAACACCCCAACACACACACCCCTACCACCACCCAAACACACACACCCCTACCACCACCCCTACCACCACCCCAACACACACACCCCAACCACCACCCCAACACAACATGCCATTTGCACGCTCCCTCAAAACTTGTGACATCTGTGACATTGTGTTGTGTTACAAAACTGCTTGTTTTAGAGTGGCCTTTTATTGTCCCCAGCACAAGGTTGCACCTGTGTAATGATGATGCTGTTTAATCAGCTTCTTGATATGCCACACCTGTCAGGTGGATGGACTATCTCTTTCCTTCTCTCCATATTTTTCCTTCTCTCCATATTGTTCCTTCTCTCCATATTGTTCCTTCTCTCCATCATTAGCATGTCTCCTACTCCCCCTACAAAGCCTGAGTAACCCTCCCCCCCATCTATAATACAGGATGAGGAGTGACAGAAACCAGAAGTTAAACATTAATAGTGGGTTATTCAGCAGCCTCTCCTCTCTACAGTAATGGCTTAAAGAAACTAAGCTCATCTGGAACCGCCCTTAACTGTCCCTGTGTACTGTAGACTACCCCTCTGTACTGTAGACTACCCCTGTATACTGTAGACTACCCCGCTGTACTGTAGACTACCCCTGTGTACTGTAGACTACCCCCGCTGTGTCATTAACTGTCCCTGTGTACTGTAGACTACCCCGCTGTACTGTAGACTACCCCTGTGTACTGTAGACTACCCCTCTGTACTGTAGACTACCCCTCTGTACTGTAGACTAGCACTCTGTACTGTAGACTACCCCTGTGTACTGTAGACTACCCCTGTGTACTGTAGACTACCCCTGTACTGTAGACTACCCCTCTGTACTGTAGACAACCCTCTGTACTGTAGACTAACCCTCTGTACTGTAGACTACCCCTCTGTACTGTAGACTACCCCTCTGTACTGTAGACTACCCCGCTGTACTGTAGACTACCCCTCTGTACTGTAGACTACCCCTCTGTTAATTCCAAGCAGCGTGGGATGTGTGTGTGTGTGTGTGTGTGTGTGTGTGTGTGTAGTGTGTGTGTGTGTGTGTGTAGTGTGTGTAGTGTGTGTGTGTGTAGTGTGTGTGTGTGAGTGTGTAGTGTGTGTAGTGTGTGTGTGTGTGTGTGTGTAGTGTGTGTGTGTGTGTGTGTGTGTGTGGTGTGTGTGTGTGTGTGTGTGTGTGTGTGTGTGTGTGTGTGTGTAGTGTGTGTGTAGTGTAGTGTGTGTAGTGTGTGTGTAGTGTGTGTAGTGTGTGTAGTGTGTGTGTAGTGTGTGTGTAGTGTGTGTGTAGTGTGTGTGTGTGTGTGTGTAGTGTGTGTGTGTGAGTGTGTAGTGTGTGTGTGTGTGTGTGTGTAGTGTAGTGTGTGTAGTGTGGTGTGTGTAGTGTGTGTAGTGTGTGTGTGTGAGTGTGTGTGTGTGTGTGTGTGTGTGTGTGTGTGTGTGGTGTGTGGTTGTGTGTGTGTGTGTGTGTGTGTGTAGTGTGTGTGTGTGTGTGTGTGTGTGTGTGTAGTGTGTGTGTAGTGTGTGTGTGTGTGTGTGTGTGTGTGTGTGTGTGTAGTGTAGTGTGTGTAGTGTGTGTGTAGTGTGTGTAGTGTGTGTGTGTGTGTGTGTGTGTAGTGTGTGTAGTGTGTGTGTGGTGTGTGTGTGTGTAGTGTGTGTGTAGTGTTGTAGTGTGTGTGTGTGTGTGTGTGTAGTGTGTGTGTAGTGTGTGTGTGTGTGTGTGTGTGTGTAGTGTGTGTGTAGTGTGTGTGTGTGTGTGTGTGTAGTGTGTGTGTGTGTGTGTGTGTAGTGTGTGTGTAGTGTGTGTGTTGTGTGTGTGTGTGTGTGTGTGTGTGTGTGTGTGTGTGTGTGTGTGTGTGTGGTGTGTGTGTGTGTGTGTGGTAGTGTGTGGTGTGGTAGTGTGTGTGTGTGTGTAGTGTGTGTAGTGTGTGTGTAGTGTGTGTGTGTGTAGTGTGTGTGTGGTGTGTAGTGTGTGTGTAGTGTGTGTGTGTGTAGTGGTGTGTGTGTAGTGTGTGTGTAGTGTGTGTGTAGTGTGTGTAGTGTAGTGTGTGTGTGTGTGTTGTAGTTGTGGTGTGTGTGTGTGTGTGTGTGTGTGTGTGTGTTGTGTGTGTGTGTAGTGTGTGTGTAGTGTGTGTGTGTGTAGGTGTGTAGTGTATCACACACAGAGGCCTCCATTATATCACCCAGTGCTGATGATTGAGAAAGGACATGTTCATATATACATATATACCATATCAAAGGGTTTCCTCTGCTTCTCCAGCCATAATACAACCAGGTTCCCATGAACACATCTGTCATTAGAGATGCATCTCAAATGGCCACCCTATTCCCTATATAGTGGACTACTTTAGACCAGAGCTCTATGGCACCATATCCCCTATATAGTGCACTACTTTAGACCAGAGCCCTATGGCACCCTATCCCCTATATAGTGCACTACTTTAGACCAGAGCCCTATGGCACCCTATTCCCTATATATAGTGCACTACTTTAGACCAGAGCCCTATGGCACCCTATTCCCTATATAGTGGACTACTTTAGACCAGAGCCCTATGGCAACCTATCCCTTATATAGTGCACTACTTTAGACCAGAGCCCTATGGAACCCTATTCCCTACATAGTGCACTACTTTAGACCAGAGCCCTATGGAACCCTATTCCCTATATAGTGCACTACTTTAGACCAGAGCCCTATGGCACCCTATTCCCTATATAGTACACTACTTTAGACCAGAGCCCTATGGGCCATTTGGTACTCAAGAGTACACAGCAATTACGGTTAATGTGCCTTGCTCAAGGGCACATTGACCGATTTCTTTCTTGGGGTTTCAAACCAGCGAACCTTTCGTTTACTGTGCCCAACTCTCTTAATATTGCTCTGTTGAATGAGCTGAGGGGTTAAGGAATGTTTTTAACAGCCAGAGGCTCTGTAGACACAACTTAGGAGCACATCTTGGTTGAAATCACAGGAGGCTGTTGAGTGGAGGACGGCTCATGAACACATGTCTGGACTGGAGCCAATGGAATATCATCAAACAAATAGAACCCTGTTCTGTTTCAGCTGTCTTTGTCTCCACCCCCCCTCCCTTTGTCTCCACCCCCCTCCCTTTGTCTCCACCCCCCTCCCTTTGTCTCCACCCCCCTCCCTTTGTCTCCACCCCCCTCCCTTTGTCTCCTCCCCCCTCCCTTTGTCTCCACCCCCCTCCCTTTGTCTCCGCCCCCCTCCCTCTCCAGTTGTCACCCATCTTTCTCCATTATCCCCCGTGTATTTATACCTGTGTTCTCTGTTTGTCTGTCGTCAGTTCGTTTTATGTTTCGTCTAGCCTACCAGCGTTTTTTTCCCCTCGGCTCCTGTCTCTCGGTTGTTCCTGTTCTCTAGTTTTCAGGGTGTTTACCATTCTGCCTGACCCTGATCCTGAGCCTGCCTGCAGTCCTGTACCTTTGCCCCACTACTCTGGATTACCGACCTCTGCCTGACCCTGACCCCTGACCCCTGCCTGACCCTGACCCTGAGCCTGCCTGCCGTCCTGTACCTTTTCCCCACTACTCTGGATTACCGACCTCTGCCTGACCTTGACCCCTGACCCCTGTCTGACCCTGACCCTGACCTGTGGGTTTACCTGTCCCTGTTTAAGGAATAAACTTTAGTTTCTTCAAACACTGTCTGCACCTGGGTTATACCTTAAAACGTGATAGAAACCAAAGTGTTTGATGTATTTGATACTGATCCTGCTCCAGCCATTACCACGAGACCATCCTCCCCAATTAAAAGGTGCCACCAATCACCTGTGGCTGAAATACTATTAGAAATGATTTATAATACTCTATCTGAGCTTGATTGAGCTTGACTGGCGCAATGGAACCAATAGAACAGTGACACGGGTTACAAAACCCCGCCCATCCAGGAAGACAAGAAGAAAAACATGCTGAAAGTATCGGAAAGATTTCAAATAGTATTTAAACCCAGGCCTGCTCAGGAGTGGGATGTAATGGCTTGTAATGGGTCCATGGAACTTGTGGTAGTTCAAGCCCCTATGGTAGGGATAATGATTAAGGTCAATGATGTAACTCTATAGAATAAGCCTACATGATATAGACTCCAATGTGTTAAATCAATAAGGGACCAACTGCAGAATAATACTATATGAGTGAAACATCACTTGTACTGTAGGGCGTCTCTAAAGACTGTAAAGACTGTAAAGACTGTAAAGACTGTAAAGACTGTAAAACGTTGAAATCTGCTTGTAAATAAATATACATATATACATATATGCCTTCAGAAAGTATTCAGACCCCTTGACTTTGTCCACATGTTGTTATGTTGCAGCCTAGTTCTAAAATGGATTAAAATTCTTTTCCCCTCATCAATCTACACACAATACCCTATAATGATATCACAATACCCTATAATGACATCACAATACCCTATAATGACATCACAATACCCTATAATGATATCACAATACCCTATAATGATATCACAATACCCTATAATGACATCACAATACCGTATAATGACATCACAATACCCTATAACGACATCACAATACCCCATAATGACATCACAATACCCCATAATGACATCACAATACCCCAGAATGATATCACAATACCCAATAATGACATCACAATACCCTATAATGACATCACAATACCCTATAACGACATCACAATACCCTATAATGACATCACAATACCCCATAATGACATCACAATACCCCAGAATGATATCACAATACCCAATAATGACATCACAATACCCCATAATGACATCACAATACCCCATAATGACATCACAATACCCAATAATGACATCACAATACCCCATAATGGCATCACAATACCCTATAATGACATCACAATACCCCATAACGACATCACAATACCCTATAATGACATCACAATACCCCATAATGACATCACAATACCCCAGAATGATATCACAATATCCCATAATGACATCACAATACCCCATAATGACATCACAATACCCCATAATGACATCACAATACCTCATAATGACGAAGCAAAACAGTTTTTTATAAATGTTTGCTAATTTATAAAAAATTAAAATAAAAAATAACTTAAATATCACATTTTACATAAGTATTCAGACCCTTTACTCAGTACTTTGTTGAAGCACATTTGGGCAGCAATTACAGCCTTGAGTCTTGGGTATGACGCTACTGTAACGGTTCTCTTGTGGTGAAGGAGAGTCGGACCAAAATGCAGCGTGTAGATTTCGATCCATGTTTAATAAACAAACGTAAAACACGAATCAATTATAAACACTACAAAACAAAGAACGTAATGAACGTAACAAAAACAAAAACAGCCGATACTTGTGTAAACTAACACAGAGACAGGAACAAGGACACTAAGGACAATCACCCACGAAACACTCAAAGGATATGGCTGCCTAAATATGGTTCCCAATCAGAGACAACGATAAACACCTGCCTCTGATTGAGAACCACTTTAGACAGCCATAGACTTAACTAGAACACCCCACTAAGCTACAATCCCAATACATACACACCACATACAAAAACCCATGCCACACACCCTGGCCTGACCAAATAAATGAAGATAAACACAAAATACTTCGACCAGGGCGTGACAGCTAGAAGCTTGGCACACCTGTATTTAGGGAGTTCTCCCATTCTTTTCTGCAGATCCTCAAGCTCTGTCAGGTAGGATGGGGAGCGTCACTACACAGCTATTTTCAGGTCTCTAAAAGAGAATTTAGATCGGGTTCAAGTCCAGGCTCTGGCTGGGCCACTCAAGGACATTCAGAGACTTGTACTGAAGCCACTCCGGCATTGTCTTAGCTGTGTGCT
>NW_022262633.1:2500-5000 GCF_002021735.2 Oncorhynchus kisutch | reverse complement strand
GTGGTTAGAGCGTAGAGGCGGCAGGTAGTCTAGTGGTTAGAGTGTAGAGGCGGCAGGTAGTCTAGTGGTTAGAGTGTAGAGGCGGCAGGTAGTCTAGTGGTTAGAGTGTAGAGGCGGCAGGTAGTCTAGTGGTTAGAGTGTAGAGGCGGCAGGTAGCCTAGTGGTTAGAGTGTAGGGGCGGCAGGTAGCCTAGTGGTTAGAGTGTAGAGGCGGCAGGGAGCCTGGTGGTTAGAGTGTAGGGGTGGCAGGTAGCCTAGTGGTTAGAGCGTAGAGGCGGCAGGTAGTCTAGTGGTTAGAGTGTAGAGGCGGCAGGTAGTCTAGTGGTTAGAGTGTAGAGGCGGCAGGTAGTCTAGTGGTTAGAGTGTAGAGGCGGCAGGTAGTCTAGTGGTTAGAGTGTAGAGGCGGCAGGTAGTCTAGTGGTTAGAGCGTAGAGGCGGCAGGTAGTCTAGTGGTTAGAGAGTAGAGGCGGCAGGTAGTCTAGTGGTTAGAGCGTAGAGGCGGCAGGTAGTCTAGTGGTTAGAGCGTAGAGGCGGCAGGTAGTCTAGTGGTTAGAGTGTAGGGGCGGCAGGTAGTCTAGTGGTTAGAGCATAGAGGCGGCAGGTAGTCTAGTGGTTAGAGCGTAGGGGCGGCAGGTAGCCTAGTGGTTAGAGCGTAGAGGCGGCAGGTAGTCTAGTGGTTAGAGCGTAGAGGCGGCAGGTAGTCTAGTGGTTAGAGCGTAGGAGCGGCAGGTAGCCTAGTGGTTAGAGCGTAGGGGCGGCAGGTAGCCTAGTGGTTAGAGCATAGAGGCGGCAGGTAGTCTAGTGGTTAGAGCATAGAGGCGGCAGGTAGCCTAGTGGTTAGAGCATAGAGGCGGCAGGTAGGCTAGTGGTTAGAGCATAGAGGCGGCAGGTAGTCTAGTGGTTAGAGCATAGAGGCGGCAGGTAGTCTAGTGGTTAGAGCATAGAGGCGGCAGGTAGGCTAGTGGTTAGAGCATAGAGGCGGCAGGTAGTCTAGTGGTTAGAGCATAGAGGCGGCAGGTAGCCTAGTGGTTAGAGCATAGAGGCGGCAGGTAGTCTAGTGGTTAGAGCATAGAGGCGGCAGGTAGTCTAGTGGTTAGAGCATAGAGGAGGCAGGTAGCCTAGTGGTTAGAGCATAGAGGCGGCAGGTAGCCTAGTGGTTAGAGCATAGAGGCGGCAGGTAGCCTAGTGGTTAGAGCATAGAGGCGGCAGGTAGTCTAGTGGTTAGAGCATAGAGGCGGCAGGTAGTCTAGTGGTTAGAGCATCGGGCCAGTAACCGAAAGGTTGCTGGATCGAATCCCTGACCTGACAAAGTAAAAAGGTGTCGTTCTGCCCCTGAACAAGGCAGTAAACCCACTGTTCCTAGGCTGTCATTGTAAATAAGAATGTGTTCTTAACTGACTTGCCTAGTTACATTTTAAAAATTTATATAAAAAAATATATATATGAGTAACCAGCCTCAGACATTGCAGCTTCACAGAGTAACAGACGCATCTCAACATCAACAGAATCAGGTTCCTGGTCGAATTGCAGCAAAGAAATCACCACTAAAGGACACCAATAAGAAGAGACTTGCTTGGGCAAAGAAACATGAGCAATGGACATTAGACTGGTGGAAATCTGTCCTTTGGTTTTCAGTCCAAATTTGAGATTTTCTGTTCCAACCGGCGTGTCTTTGTGAGACGCAGAGTAGGTGAACGGATGATCTCCGCATGTGTGGTTCCCACCGTGAAGCATGGAGGAGGAGGTGTTATGGTGTGGGGATGCTTTGCTGGTGACACTGTCAGTGATTGATTTAGAATTCAAGGCACACTTAACCAGCTTGGCTACCACAGAACTCTGCAGTGATACGTCATCTAGTTTGTGCTTAGTGGGACTATCATTTGTTTTTCAAATGAGAGGAGAGGAGAGTGATGGAGTGCTGCATCAGATGACCTGGCCTCCACCCAATTGAGATAGTTTGAGACGAGTTGGACCGCAGAGTGAAGGAAAAGCAGCCAACAAGTACTCAACATATGTGGGAACTCCATCAAGACTGTTGGAAAAGCATTCCAGGTGAAGCTGGTTGAGAGAATAACAAGAGTGTGCAAAGCGGTCATCGAGGCAAAGGGTGGCTACTTTGAAGAATCTAAAATATATTTTGATTTGCTTAATCCCTTCTCTGGTTACTACATGATTCAAAATGTGTTATCTCATAGTTGTGATGTCTTCACTGTTATTATTCTACAATGTAGAAAAGAGTAAAAAAATAAATAAATAAAAACCCTGGAATGAGTGGATGTGTCCAAACTGTTGACTGACACTGTATAATTCAACTCCATTCACTTTAATACAATTCATCTTCTGCTTTATGCTTGTCAAAATGAATTGACTCAGACCGACAAGTCCCCCCAGGTTTGAACGGCTGAAATACCCCTCTAAAGAAATAAACCATGTCTGGAGGGAGAGTGACAGAGAGGGACTCGAAGGATACAGACAGACAGTTGTCCAGATGTTGTCTGTCA
>NW_022262632.1:0-44479 GCF_002021735.2 Oncorhynchus kisutch | reverse complement strand
TCTCTCTCTCTCTCCCCCTCCCTGTCTCTCTCTCTCCCCCCCTGTCTCTCTCTCTCCTCTTATCTCCCTCTCTCTCTCTCCCTGTCTCTCTCTCTCTCTCTCCCCTCCCCCTCCCCGTCTCTCCCCCCTCCCTCTCTCAGGTATATTGGGAGAACGGTGCCCAGATCGTGCCGCCCCATGATAAGGGCATCTCTGTAGCCATCGAGGCTAACCTGGAGCCCTGGCCTGAGTCCTGGGACATAACCTCTCTCTCTCACAGCCCTCTGCTGAAGAACCCGTTCCAAGACATTCACACAGAGTACTACCGGACCATCCAACAGCACTGTCACCACAGGTAACACACACACACCTCAGGTAACACACACACAGAGTACTACAGGACCATCCAACAGCACTGTCACCACAGGTAACACACACCTCAGGTAACACACACACACACCTCAGGTAACACACACACACACACCTCAGGTAACACACACACACACACCTCAGGTAACACACACACACCTCAGTTAAACACACACACACACACCACAGGTAACACAAACACACAACACACACCTCAGGTAACACACACACACACCTCAGGTAACACACACACACACACCTCAGGTAACACACACACACACACACCTCAGGTAACATACACACACACACACCTCAGGTAACATACACACACACACACCTCAGGTAACATCCACACACACACACACCTCAGGTAACATACACACACACACCCTCAGGTAACATACACACACACACACCTCAGGTAACACACACACACACACCTCAGGTACACACATACACACACCACAGGTAACACACACACACCACAGGTAACACCACACCTCAGGTAACACACACACACACACCTCCGGTAACACACACACAGAGTACTACAGGACCAACCCCCGTCTCCCCTCTAACTCCCCTCTAACCCCCGTCTCCCCTCTAACCCCCGTCTCCCCTCTAACCCTCTAACCCCCCGTCTCCCCTCGAACCCCCCCGTCTCCCCCTAACCCCTCTAACCCCGTCTCCCCTCTAAACCCTCTAGTCCCGTCTCCCCTCTAACCCCCTTCTCCCCTCTAAACCCTCTAGTCCCGTCTCCCCTCTAACCCCCGTCTCCCCTCTAACCCTCTAGTCCCGTCTCCCCTCTAACCCCCGTCTCCCCTCTAACCCCTCTAACCCCCGTCTCCCCTCTAACCCCCTCTCCCCTCTAACCCCCGTCTCCCCTCTAACCCCTCTAACCCCCGTCTCCCCTCTAACCCCCGTCTCCCCTAACCCCTGTTTCCCCTCTAACCCCCGTCTCCCCCTGACCCCTGTTTCCCCTCTAACCCCTGTCTCCCCCTGACCCCTGACCCCAGTCTCCCCTCTAACCCCGTCTCCCCTCTAACCCCTCTAACCCCCGTCTCCCTTCTAACCCCCATCTCCCCTCTAACCCCTCTAACCCCCGTCTCCCCTCTAACCCCTCTAACACCCGTCTCCCCTCTATCCCCCTGTCTCCCCTCTAACCCCCTCTAACCCCCGTCTCCCCTCTAACCCCCATCTCCCCTCGAACCCCCGTCTCCCTCTAACCCCCCTCTCCCCCCTCTCCTCTCTAACCCCCCTCTCCTCTCTAACCCCCGTCTCCCCTCTAACCCCCGTCTCCCCTCTAACCCCTCTAACCCCGGTCTCCCCTCTAACCCCCATCTCCCTCTAACCCCCGTCTCCCCTCTAACCCCTCTAACCCCCGTCTCCCCTCTAACCCCTCTATCCCCCGTCTCCCCCCTAACCCCGTCTCCCCCCTATCCCCCGTCTCCCCCCTAACCCCGTCTCCCCCCCTAACCCCCGTCTCCCCTCTAACCCCCGTCTCCCCCTAACCCCCGTCTCCCCTCTAACCCCCCTAACCCCCGTCTCCCCTCTAACCCCCGTCTCCCCCCTAACCCCCGTCTCCCCTCTAACCCCCGTCTCCCCTCTAACCCCCGTCTCCCCTCTAAACCCTCTAACCCCCGTCTCCCCTCTAACCCCTGTCTCCCCCCTGACCCCCGTCTCCCCTCTAACCCCTCTAACCCCCGTCTCCCCTCTAACCCCTCTAACCCCGTCTCCCCTCTAACCCTCGTCTCCCCTCTAACCCCCATCTCCCCTCTAACCCCCATCTCCCCCCTCTCCCCTCTAACCCCCGTCTCCCCTCTAACCCCCGTCTCCCCTCTAACCCCCGTCTCCCCTCTAAACCCTCTAACCCCCGTCTCCCCTCTAACCCCCGTTTCCCCTCTAACCCCTGTCTCCCTCCTGACCCCTGTCTCGCCCCTGACCCCCGTCTCCCCTCTAACCCCCGTCTTCCCCCCTAACCCCTCTAACCCCTCTAACCCCGTCTCCCCTCTAACCCTCGTCTCCCCTCTAACCCCCATCTCCCCTCTAACCCCCATCTCCCCTCTAACCCCCGTCTCCCCTCTAACCCCCGTCTCCCCTCTAACCCCCGTCTCCCCTCTAACCCCTCTAACACCCCCTCTAACCCCTGTCTCCCCTCCTTTCAGGGACATCAACAAGAGTTCAGGGGTGAAGATCGTGCACACCTCCGTGCACGGAGTCGGACACGCCTTCGTCCAATCAGCTTTCAAGGCCTTTGACCTCCGACCCCCGTACGCCGTAGAGGAGCAGAAAGACCCTGACCCGGAGTTCCCAACCGTCAAATACCCCAACCCTGAGGAGGGGAAGGGGGTCCTGGTCAGTCATATCAACCCTGAGGAGGGGAAGGGGGTCCTGGTCAGTCATATCAACCCTGAGGAGGGGGTCCTGGTCAGTCATATCAACCCTGAGGGGAGGAGGGGGGTCCTGGTCAGTCATATCAACCCTGAGGAGGGGGGGTCCTGGTCAGTCATATCAACCCTGAGGAGGGGAGGGGGTCCTGGTCAGTCATATCAACCCTGAGGAGGGGAGGGGGGTCCTGGTCAGTCATATCAACCCTGAGGAGGGGAGGGGGGGGTACTGGTCAGTCATATCAACCCTGAGGAGGGGAGGGGGGGGGTCCTGGTCAGTCATATCAACCCTGAGGAGGGGAGGGGGGTCCTGGTCAGTCATATCAACCCTGAGGAGGGAGGGGGGTCCTGGTCAGTCATATCAACCCTGTGGAGGGGGTCCTGGTCAGTCATATCAACCCTGAGGATGGGGGGGGTCCTGGTCAGTCATATCAACCCTGAGGAGGGGGGTCCTGGTCAGTCATATCAACCCTGAGGAGGGGGTCCTGGTCAGTCATATCAACCCTGAGGGGAGGAGGGGGGTCCTGGTCAGTCATATCAACCCTGAGGAGGGGGGTCCTGGTCAGTCATATCAACCCTGAGGAGGGGAGGGGGGTCCTGGTCAGTCATATCAACCCTGAGGAGGGGAGGGGGTCCTGGTCAGTCATATCAACCCTGAGGAGGGGAGGGGGGTCCTGGTCAGTCATATCAACCCTGAGGAGGGGAGGGGATCCTGGTCAGTCATATCAACCCTGAGGAGGGGGGAGGGGGGTCCTGGTCAGTCATATCAACCCTGAGGAGGGGGTACTGGTCAGTCATATCAACCCTGAGGAGGGGAGGGGGGGGTCCTGGTCAGTCATATCAACCCTGAGGAGGGGAGGGGGGTCCTGGTCAGTCATATCAACCCTGAGGAGGGGAGGGGGGGGGTCCTGGTCAGTCATATCAACCCTGAGGAGGGGAAGGGGTCCTGGTCAGTCATATCAACCCTGAGGAGGGGAGGGGGGTCCTGGTCAGTCATATCAACCCTGAGGAGGGGAGGGGGGGTCCTGGTCAGTCATATCAACCCTGAGGAGGGGGTCCTGGTCAGTCATATCAACCCTGAGGAGGGGGTCCTAGTCAGTCATATCAACCCTGAGGAGGGGGGTCCTGGTCAGTCATATCAACCCTGAGGAGGGGAGGGGGTCCTGGTCAGTCATATCAACCCTGAGGAGGGGGGGGGGGGTCCTGGTCAGTCATATCAACCCTGAGGAGGGGAGGGGGTCCTGGTCAGTCATATCAACCCTGAGGAGGGGAGGGGGTCCTGGTCAGTCATATCAACACTGAGGAGGGGAGGGGGGTCCGGGTCAGTCATATCAACCCTGAGGAGGGGAGGGGGGGTCCTGGTCAGTCATATCAACCCTGAGGAGGGGAGGGGGGTCCTGGTCAGTCATATCAACCCTGAGGAGGGGGGGGGGGTCCTGGTCAGTCATATCAAACCTGAGGAGGGAGGGGGGTCCTGGTCAGTCATATCAACCCTGTGGAGGGGGGTCCTGGTCAGTCATATCAACCCTGAGGAGGGGGGGGGGGTCCTGGTCAGTCATATCAACCCTGAGGAGGGGGGGGGGGTCCTGGTCAGTCATATCAACCCTGAGGAGGGGGGTCCTGGTCAGTCATATCAACCCTGAGGAGGGGGTCCTGGTCAGTCATATCAACCCTGAGGAGGGGAGGGGGTCCTGGTCAGTCATATCAACCCTGAGGAGGGGAGGGGGGTCCTGGTCAGTTATATCAACCCTGAGGAGGGGGTCCTGGTCAGTCATATCAACCCTGAGGAGGGGAGGGGGTCCTGGTCAGTCATATCAACCCTGAGTAGGGGAGGGGGGTCCTGGTCAGTCATATCAACCCTGAGGAGGGGAGGGGGGTCCTGGTCAGTCATATCAACCCTGAGGAGGGGAGGGGGGGTCCTGGTCATTCATATCAACCCTGAGGAGGGGAGGGGGGTCCTGGTCAGTCATATCAACCCTGAGGAGGGGAGGGTGTGTGCGTGCGTGTGTGTGTGTGTGTGTGTGTGTGTGTGTGTGTGTGTTTTAACGGTGTGTGTGTCCGTCCTACAGACCCTGTCGTTTGCCCTGGCGGAGAGGGAGGGAGCTACTGTAGTTCTGGCCAACGATCCTGACGCTGACCGCCTGGCCGTTGCTGAGCAACAGAAAGGGTAGGAGGCCTGTAGGGATCATGGGTAATGTGTTGGGGGGCGTTGCTGAGGAACAGAAGGGGCCTGTAGGGATCATGGGTAATGTGTTGGGGGGCGTTGCTGAGGAACAGAAGGGGCCTGTAGGGATCATGGGTAATGTGTTGGGGGGCGTTGCTGAGGAACAGAAGGGGCCTGTAGGGATCATGGGTAATGTGTTGGGGGGCGTTGCTGAGGAACAGAAGGGGCCTGTAGGGATCATGGGTAATGTGTTGGGGTTGTTGCTGAGCTGATGGCTGTATAAGGTGTCTCTATCTCTCTCTGTGTGTGTGTGTGTGTGTGTGTGTGTGTGTGTGTGTGTGTGTGTGTGTGTGTAGTGGTCAGTGGCGTGTGTTCAGTGGTAATGAGTTGGGGGCGTTGCTGGGTTGGTGGGTGTATCAGTGTTGGAAACAGACCAACCCAGACCAGTCTACCGTGAAGTCAGTCTACATGCTGGCCTCCACCGTCTCCTCTAAGATTCTACGAGCCATCGCTCTCAAGGAGGGCTTCCACTTCGAGGTAAAACACACACACACACACACACACTTTTAATTTACCTTCACACACTTATTCTCAGCGCTCTAGCTCGCCCACGCATTCAATGAACAAACCTCATGTCAATATTCTAAGGTCCTTTTTTGAATGAACAAAATGAAAGTTTGAATGATGTAGGGGAGATGAGGGCACTTCCTGACTATGACATCACATCCTGTGTGGACAGGAAACTCTGACTGGGTTCAAGTGGATGGGCAACAGAGCCAGAGAGCTGCTGGACCAGAACAAGATAGTACTGTTCGCCTACGAGGAGGCTATAGGTACACTACACTACACTACACTATACTACACTATACTACACTACAGTACACTATACTACACACTACACTATACTACACTATAGTACACTACACTATACCACACTACACGATACTACACTATACTACACTATACTACACTATACTACACTATACTACACACTACACTACACTATACTACGCTATAGTACACTACGCTATACTACAATATAGTACACAACACTACACTACACCACACTAAACTATACTACACTATAGTACACTATAGTACACTATACACTATGCTACACTACACTATACTACACTATACTACACTGTACTACACACTACACTACACTATACTACACTATAGTACACTATAGTACACTATAGGTACACTACACTACACTACACTATAGGTACACTATAGGTACACTACACTACACTATAGTACACTACACTATAGTACACTATAGGTACACTACACTACACTATAGGTACACTATAGGTACACTACACTACACTATAGTACACTACACACACACTATACTATACTACACTACAGTACACTATAGGTACACTACACTACACACACTACACTACACTATAGGTACACTACACACTACACTACACTATAGGTACACTACACTATAGGTACACTACACTATACTATAGGTACACTACACACTACACTATAGTACACTATAGGTACACTACACACACTACACTACACTATAGGTACACTACACTACACTATACTACACTACACTATAGTACACTATAGGTACACTACACACTACACTATAGTACACACACTACACTATAGGTACACTACACACTACACTATAGTACACACACTACACTATAGGTACACTACACACTACACTATAGTACACTATAGGTACACTACACTACACACTATAGTACACACACTACACTATAGGTACACTACACACTACACTATAGGTACACTACACACACTACACTATAGGTACACTACACACTACAATATAGTACACTATAGGTACACTACACTACACTATAGTACACTACACTACACTATAGTACACTACACTACACACACTACACTACACTATAGTACACTACACTACACACACACTACACTATAGTACACTACACACACACTACACTATAGTACACTACACTACACACACACTACACTATAGTACACTACACACACACACTACACTATAGTACACTACACTACACACCAGACTACACACACTACACACACACACTACACTATAGTACACTACACACACACACTACACTATAGTACACTACACACACTACACACACACTACACTATAGTACACTACACACACACACTACACTATAGTACACTACACTACACACCAGACTACACACACTACACACACACTACACTATAGTACACTACACACACACACTATAGTACACTACACACACACACTACACTATAGTACACTACACACACACACTACACTATAGTACACTACACACACACACTACACTATAGGTACACTACACACACACACACTACACACACACTACACTATAGTGCACTACACACACACACACTACACACACACCAGACTACACACACACACACTACACTATAGTACACTACACACACACACTACACTATAGTACACTACACACACACCAGACTACACACACTACACACTACACTACACACACACACACTACACTATAGCACACTACACACACACTACACTACACTATAGTACACTACACACACACACACTACACACACACACTACACACACTACACTACACACACACACTACACTATAGTACACTACACACACACTACACACACACACTACACTACACACACACACACACTACACTATAGTACACTACACACACACCAGACTACACACACTACACACACACACTACACTATAGGTACACTACACACACACACACACACTATAGTACACTACACACACACACACACTACACTACACACACACACTACACTATAGTACACTACACACACACACTACACTATAGTACACTACACACACACCAGACTACACACACTACACACTACACTACACACACACACACTACACTATAGTACACTACACACACACACACTACACTACACTACACACACACACTACACTATAGTACACTACACACACACCAGACTACACACACTACACACACACACTACACTATAGTACACTACACGCACACCCCAGGCCCCGGGCCCACCCACCCACTGGGGAGACAGACCCACCCACCCACTGGGGAGACAGACCCACCCACCCACTGGGGAGACAGGCCCACCCACTGGGGAGACAGGCCCACCCACTGGGGAGACAGGCCCACCCACCCACTGGGGAGCCACACCCACCCGCCCACTGGGGAGCCACACCCACCCACCCACTGGTTAGACAGACCCACCCACTGGCGAGACAGGCCCACCCACTGGGGAGACAGGCCCACCCACCCACTGGGGAGCCACACCCACCCACCCACTGGTTAGACAGACCCACCCACTGGGGAGACAGGCCCACCTACTGGGGAGACAGGTCCACCCACTGGGGAGACAGGTCCACCCACTGGGGAGCCAGGCCCACCCACTGGGGAGACAGGCCCACCCACTGGGGAGACAGGCCCACCCACCCACTGGGGAGCCACACCCACCTGCCCACTGGGGAGCCACACCCACCCACCCACTGGTTAGACAGGTCCACCTACTGGGGAGACAGGTCCACCCACTGGGGAGCCAGGCCCACCCACTGGGGAGACAGACCCACCCACTGGGGAGACAGACCCACCCACTGGGGAGACAGACCCACCCACTGGGGAGCCAGGCCCACCCACTGGGGAGCCAGGCCCACCCACTGGGGAGACACACCCACCCACCCACTGGGGAGACAGACAGGCCCACCCACTGGGGAGACAGACAGGCCCACCCACTGGGGAGACAGACAGGCCCACCCACTGGGGAGACAGACCCACCCACCCACTGGGGAGACAGACCCACCCACTGGGGAGACAGACCCACCCACTGGGGAGCCAGGCCCACCCACTGGGGAGACACACCCACCCACCCACTGGGGAGACACACCCACCCACCCACTGGGGAGACAGACCCACCCACTGGGGAGACAGACCCACCCACTGGGGAGACAGGCCCACCCACTGGGGAGACAGACCCACCCACCCACTGGGGAGACAGGCCCACCCCTATTGGGGAGCCAGACCCGCCCACTGGGGAGACAGGCCCACCCACTGGGGAGACAGACCCACCCACTGGGGAGACAGGCCCACCCACTGGGGAGACAGACCCACCCACTGGGGAGACAGACCCACCCACTGGGGAGACAGGCCCACCCACTGGTGAGACACACCCACCCACTGGGGAGACAGGCCCACCCACTGGGGAGACAGACCCACCCACCCACTGGGGAGACAGGCCCACCCCTATTGGGGAGCCAGACCCGCCCACTGGGGAGACAGGCCCACCCACTGGGGAGACAGACCCACCCACTGGGGAGACAGGCCCACCCACTGGGGAGACAGGCCCACCCACTGGGGAGACAGGCCCACCCACTGGGGAGACAGGCCCACCCACTGGGGAGACAGGCCCACCCACTGGGGAGACAGACCCACCCACTGGGGAGACAGGCCCACCCACTGGGGAGCCAGACCCACCCACTGGGGAGAAAGACCCACCCACTGGGGAGAAAGACCCACCCACTGGGGAGAAAGACCCACCCACTGGGGAGCCAGACCCACCCACTGTGGAGCCCGCCCACTGTGGAGCCAGGCCCGCCCACTGGGGAGCCAGACCCACCCACTGGGGAGATAGACCCGCCCACTGGGGAGACAGGCCCACCCACTGGGGAGCCAGACCCACCCACTGGGGAGCCAGACCCACCCACTGGGGAGCCAGACCCACCCACTGGGGAGCCAGGCCCGCCCACTGTGGAGCCAGGCCCGCCCACTGGGGAGCCAGGCCCGCCCACTGGGGAGCCAGACCCGCCCACTGGGGAGCCAGACCCACCCACTGGGGAGACAGACCCACCCACTGGGGAGACAGACCCGCCCACTGGGGAAGAAGCAGGATGTGGAGGTCCTAGGTTGGCGTGGTTACGGTCTGCGGTTGTGAAGCCGGTTGGACAAACTGCCAAATTCTATAAATAAAAAAAACATGGCGTTGGAGGCGGCTTATGGTAGAGAACTGAACATTCAAATAAATCAATACTCTGGCAACGCTCCTATCCAGAGTCACGACAGCTGGGAGTCATTTAACAGACTCTCCTATCCAGAGTCACGACAGCTGGGAGTCATTTAACAGACTCTCCTATCCAGAGTCACTACAGCTGGGAGTCATTTAACAGACTCTCCTATCCAGAGTCACTACAGCTGGGAGTCATTTAACAGACTCTCCTATCCAGAGTCACTACAGCTGGGAGTCATTTAACAGACTCTCCTATCCAGAGTCACTACAGCTGGGAGTCATTTAACAGACTCTCCTATCCAGAGTCACTACAGCTGGGAGTCATTTAACAGACTCTCCTATCCAGAGTCACTACAGCTGGGAGTCATTTAACAGACTCTCCTATCCAGAGTCACTACAGCTGGGAGTCATTTAACAGACTCTCCTATCCAGAGTCACTACAGCTGGGAGTCATTTAACAGACTCTCCTATCCAGAGTCACTACAGCTGGGAGTCATTTAACAGACTCTCCTATCCAGAGTCACTACAGCTGGGAGTCATTTAACAGACTCTCCTATCCAGAGTCACTACAGCTGGGAGTCATTTAACAGACTCTCCTATCCAGAGTCACTACAGCTGGGAGTCATTTAACAGACTCTCCTATCCAGAGTCACTACAGCTGGGAGTCATTTAACAGACTCTCCTATCCAGAGTCACTACAGCTGGGAGTCATTTAACAGACTCTCCTATCCAGAGTCACTACAGCTGGGAGTCATTTAACAGACTCTCCTATCCAGAGTCACTACAGCTGGGAGTCATTTAACAGACTCTCCTATCCAGAGTCACTACAGCTGGGAGTCATTTAACAGACTCTCCTATCCAGTCCTCCACCACTAGACCAGCCAGACGATGGTTTAGTGGGTTTAAATGACTTCCTGTGTCCTCCACCACTAATCAAATCAAATCAAATTTATTTATATAGCCCTTCGTACATCAGCTGATATCTCAAAGTGCTGTACAGAAACCCAGCCTAAAACCCCAAACAGCAAGCAATGCAGGTGTAGAAGCACGGTGGCTAGGAAAAACTCCCTAGAAAGGCCAATACCTAGGAAGAAACCTAGAGAGGAACCAGGCTATGTGGGGTGGCCAGTCCTCTTCTGGCTGTGCCGGGTGGAGATTATAACAGAACATGGCCAAGATGTTCAAATGTTCATAAATGACCAGCATGGTCGAATAATAATAAGGCAGAACAGTTGAAACTGGAGCAGCAGCACAGTCAGGTGGAAGTTGAAACTGGAGCAGCAGCACGGCCAGGTGGACTGGGGACAGCAAGGAGTCATCATGTCAGGTAGTCCTGGGGCATGGTCCTAGGGCTCAGGTCAGTTGAAACTGGAACAGCAGCATGGCCAGGTGGACTGGGGACAGCAAGGAGTCATCATGTCAGGTAGTCCTGGGGCATGGTCCTAGGGCTCAGGTCAGTTGAAACTGGAACAGCAGCACGGGCAGGTGGACTGGGGACAGCAAGGAGTCATCATGTCAGGTAGTCCTGGGGCATGGTCCTAGGGCTCAGGTCCTCCGAGAGAGAGAAAGAAAGAGAGAAGGAGAGAATTAGAGAACGCACACTTAGATTCACACAGGACACCGAATAGGACAGGAGAAGTACTCCAGATATAACAAACTGACCCTAGCCCCCCGACACATAAACTACTGCAGCATAAATACTGGAGGCTGAGACAGGAGGGGTCAGGAGACACTGTGGCCCCATCCGAGGACACCCCCGGACACCCCCGGACTAGACCAGCCAGACGATGGTTTAGTGGGGTTTAAATGACTTCCTGTGTCCTCCACTACTAGATCAGCCAGATGATGGTTTAGTGGGGTCTAAATGACTTCCTGTGTCCTCCACTACTAGACCAGCCAGACGATGGTTTAGTGGGGTTTAAATGACTTCCTGTGTCCTCCACCACTAGACCAGCCAGACGATGGTTTAGTGGGTTTAAATGACTTCCTGTGTCCTCCACCACTAGACCAGCCAGACAATGGTTTAGTGGGGTTTAAATGACTTCCTGTGTCCTCCACCACTAGACCAGCCAGACGATGGTTTAGTGGGGTATAAATGACTTCCTGTGTCCTCCACTACTAGATCAGCCAGATGATGGTTTAGTGGGGTCTAAATGACTTCCTGTGTCCTCCACTACTAGACCAGCCAGACGATGGTTTAGTGGGGTTTAAATGACTTCCTGTGTCCTCCACTGGACCAGCCAGACGATGGTTTAGTGGGGTTTAAATGACTTCCTGTGTCCCTCCTTCCGCCCCTCGTTGTGTTGCAGGGTACATGTGTGGATAAAGATGGGGTCAGTCCTCCTCTCGCCCCTCGTTGTGTTGCAGGGTACATGTGTGGATAAAGACGGGGTCAGTCCTCCTCTCGCCCCTCGTTGTGTTGCAGGGTACATGTGTGGTTCTGCCGTGCTGGATAAAGACGGGGTCAGTGCTGCAGCCATCGCTGGGGAGATGACATCATACCTGGCCGCGAAGAACATCACGCTGTCACAACAACTCACAGCTGTCTACGAGGAGTGGGTCTCTCACACACACACACACACACACACACACACACACACACAACCACACACACACACACCTCACGCAGACACACACTGTCACAACAACACACCTCACACACACACACACCTCACACAGACACACACTGTCACAACAACACACCTCACACACACACACACCTCACGCAGACACACACTGTCACAACAACACACCTCACACACACCTCACCAGATATATATTTGACCGTTATGTTAGATATGTGTGTATGTATAGAAAATAGTGTCTTTTCCAGAGCCCAATGTGCTTTACACCCTCTCTCTCTGTCTCTCTCTCTCTGTCTCTCTGTCTCTCTCTCTGTCTCTCTCTCTGTCTCTCTGTCTCTCTCTGTCTCTCTCTGTCTCTCTCTCTGTCTCTGTCTCTGTCTCTCCCCCTCACCCCTCTTCTCTCCCCTCCTCTCATCCCTCTCCCCTCCCCTCCTCTCTCCCCTCTCCCCTCCTCTCTCCCCTCTCCCCTCCTCTCCCCTCCTCTCCTCCAGGTATGGGTACCACATCACTAAGAACTCCTACTTCATCTGTCACGACCAGGCTGTGATCCGGGCCATGTTTGACCGGCTGCGTCACTACGGCAACCAGGAGGATGTGTCGTACCCCAGTCAGTGTGGAGGCGTCGCCATCACCGCTGTACGAGACCTCACTACTGGATACGACAGCAGCCAGGCAGACAACAAGGCTGTGAGGAGATAAACACTCTACCTCCCTCGCTCTCTCTCTACCTCCCTCGCTCTCTCTCTGCCTCCCTCGCTCTCTCTCTGCCTCCCTCGCTCTCTCTCTGCCTCCCTCGCTCTCTCTCTGCCTCCCTCGCTCTCTCTCTGCCTCCCTCGCTCTCTCTCTGCCTCCCTCGCTCTCTCTCTACCTCCCTCGCGCTCTCTCTGCCTCCCTCGCTCTCTCTCTACCTCCCTCGCTCTGTCTACCTCCCTCGCTCTCTCTCTACCTCCCTCTCTCTCTCTACCTCCCTCTCTCTCTCTACCTCCCTCTCTCTCTACCTCCCTGGCGTCGCCATCACCGCTGTACGACACCTCACTACTGGATACGACAGCAGCCAGGCAGACAACAAGGCTGTGAGGAGATAAACACTCTACCTCCCTCGCGCCCTCTCTACCTCCCTCGCTCTCTCTCTACCTCCCTCGCTCTCTCTCTACCTCCCTCTCTCTCTCTACCTCCCTGGCGTCGCCATCACCGCCGTACGAGACCTCACTACTGGATACGACAGCAGCCAGGCAGACAACAAGGCTGTGAGGAGATAAACACTCTACCTCCCTCGCTCTCTCTCTACCACCCTCGCTCTCCACCTCCCTCGCTCTCTCTCTACCTACCTGGCGTCGCCATCACCGCTGTACGAGACCTCACTACTGGATACGACAGCAGCCAGGCAGACAACAAGGCTGTGAGGAGATAAACACTCTACCTCCCTCCCTCTCTCTACCTCCCTCGCTCTCTCTCTACCTCCCTGGCGTCGCCATCACCGCTGTACGAGACCTCACTACTGGATACGACAGCAGCCAGGCAGACAACAAGGCTGTGAGGAGATAAACACTCTACCTCCCTCCCTCTCTCTACCTCCCTCGCTCTCTCTCTACCTCCCTGGCGTCGCCATCACCGCTGTACGAGACCTCACTACTGGATACGACAGCAGCCAGGCAGACAACAAGGCTGTGAGGAGATAAACACTCTACCTCCCTCGCTCTCTCTCTACCTCGCTCTCTCTCTACCTCGCTCTCTCTCTACCTCCCTCGCTCTCTCTACCTCCCTCGCTCTCTCTCTACCTACCTGGCGTCGCCATCACCGCTGTACGAGACCTCACTACTGGATACGACAGCAGCCAGGCAGACAACAAGGCTGTGAGGAGATAAACACTCTACCTCCCTCGCTCTCTCTCTACCTCCCTCGCTCTCTCTACCTCCCTCGCGCTCTCTCTACCTCCCTCGCGCTCTCTACCTCCCTCGCGCTCTCTCTACCTCCCTCGCGCTCTCTACCTCCCTCGCTCTCTCTCTCCCTCCCTCGCTCTCTCTCTGCCTCCCTCGCTCTCTCTGCCTCCCTCGCTCTCTCTCTGCCTCCCTCGCTCTCTCTCTGCATCCCTCGCTCTCTCTCTGCCTCCCTCGCTCGCTCTCTCTCTGCCTAACTCGCTCTCTCTCTGCCTCCCTCGCTCTCTCTCTGCCTCCCTCGCTCTCTCTGCCTCCCTCGCTCTCTCTGCCTCCCTCGCTCTCTCTCTGCCTCCCTCGCTCTCTCTCTACCTCCCTGGCTCTCTCTATCTCCCTGGCTCTCTCTACCTCCCTGGCTCTCTCTACCTCCCTGGCTCTCTATACCTCCCTCGCTCTCTCTACCTCCCTCGCTCTCTATCTACCTCCCTGGCTCTCTCTCTGGCTCTCTCTCTTTCTCCCTGGCTCTCTCTCCACCTCCCTCGCTCTCTCTCAACACCTCCCTCGCTCTCGCTCTCCCTCCACCTCCCCTCCTCCCCCAGTAGTCAGTTGATCACCTTTAATCTCTCCCCCCCAGGTCCTCCCCTCCTCCACCAGTAGTCAGATGATCACGTTTAGTTTCTCTAACGGGGGCGTGGCCACCATGAGGACCAGCGGAACGGAACCCAAGATCAAGTACTACACTGAGCTGTGTGCTGCCCCCGGCAACAGGTATAAACACACTATATACTACACTGAGCTGTGTGCTGCCTCCGGCAACAGGTATAAACACACTATATACTACACTGAGCTGTGTGCTGCCCCCGGCAACAGGTATAAACACACTATATACTACACTGAGCTGTGTGCTGCCCCCGGCAACAGGTATAAACACACTATACACCGTGCTTCTACACCTGCATTGCTTGCTGTTTGGGGTTTTAGGCTGGGTTTCTGTACAGCACTTTGAGATATCAGCTGATGTACGAAGGGCTATATAAATACATTTGATTTGATTTGATTTGACTATATACTACACTGAGCTGTGTGCTGCCCCCGGCAACAGGTATAAAACACACTATATACTACACTGAGCTGTGTGTTTCCCCTGGCAACAGGTATAAAACACACTATATACTACACTGAGCTGTGTGTTGCCCCTGGCAACAGGTATAAAACACACTATATACTACACTGAGCTGTGTGTTGCCCCTGGCAACAGGTATAAAACACACTATATACTACACTGAGCTGTGTGCTGCCCCCGGCAACAGGTATAAACACACTATATACTACACTGAGCTGTGTGTTGCCCCGGCAACAGGTATAAACACACTATATACTACACTGAGCTGTGTGCTGCCCCCGGCAACAGGTATAAACACACTATATACTACACTGAGCTGTGTGTTGCCCCCGGCAACAGGTATAAACACACTATATACTACACTGAGCTGTGTGCTGCCCCCGGCAACAGGTATAAACACACTATATACTACACTGAGCTGTGTGTTGCCCCCGGCAACAGGTATAAACACACTATATACTACACTGAGCTGTGTGCTGCCCCCGGCAACAGGTATAAACACACTATATACTACACTGAGCTGTGTGTTGCCCCCGGCAACAGGTATAAACACACTATATACTACACTGAGCTGTGTGCTGCCCCCGGCAACAGGTATAAACACACTATATACTACACTGAGCTGTGTGTTGCCCCCGGCAACAGGTATAAACACACTATATACTACACTGAGCTGTGTGCTGCCCCCGGCAACAGGTATAAACACACTATATACTACACTGAGCTGTGTGCTGCCCCCGGCAACAGGTATAAACACACTATATACTACACTGAGCTGTGTGTTGCCCCCGGCAACAGGTATAAACACACTATATACTACACTGAGCTGTGTGCTGCCCCCGGCAACAGGTATAAACACACTATATACTACACTGAGCTGTGTGTTGCCCCCGGCAACAGGTATAAACACACTATATACTACACTGAGCTGTGTGCTGCCCCCGGCAACAGGTATAAACACACTATATACTACACTGAGCTGTGTGCTGCCCCCTGCAACAGGTATAAACACACTATATACTATACTGAGCTGTGTGCTGCCCCCAGCAACAGGTATAAACACACTATATACTACACTGAGCTGTGTGCTGCCCCCGGCAACAGGTATAAACACACTATATACTACACTGAGCTGTGTGCTGCCCCCGGCAACAGGTATAAACACACTATATACTACACTGAGCTGTGTGCTGCCCCCGGCAACAGGTATAAACACACTATATACTATACTGAGCTGTGTGCTGCCCCCCGGCAACAGGTATAAACACACTATATACTACACTGAGCTGTGCTATATATGTGAAACTTAACTCTTTCCATCGCTCTCATTCCTCCTCCATTTCATTTCTCATTCCTCCTCCTATCTCTCCTTTCTCTCCTCCTCCCTCCATCTCTCTCTCCTCCTCCATCTCTCCTCCCTCCCTCCATCTCTCTCTCCTCCTCCATCTCTCCTCCCTCCCTCCATCTCTCTTTCCTCCTCCATCTCTCTCCATCTCTCCATCTCTCTTTCCTCCTCCATCTCTCCTCCCTCCCTCCCTCCATCTCTCTTTCCTCCTCCATCTCTCTCCATCTCTCCATCTCTCTTTCCTCCTCCATCTCTCCTCCCTCCCTCCCTCCATCTCTCTTTCCTCCTCCATCTCTCCATCTCTCTTTCCTCCTCCATCTCTCCTCCCTCCCTCCCTCCATCTCTCTCTCCTCCTCCATCTCTCCTCCCTCCCTCCATCTCTCTTTCCTCCTCCATCTCTCTCCTCCCTCCCTCCATCTCTCTTTCCTCCTCCATCTCTCTCCTCCCTCCCTCCATCTCTCTTTCCTCCTCCATCTCTCTCCTCCCTCCCTCCATCTCTCTTTCCTCCTCCATCTCTCCATCTCTCTTTCCTCCTCCATCTCTCCTCCCTCCCTCCATCTCTCTTTCCTCCTCCATCTCTCCTCCCTCCCTCCATCTCTCTCGCCTCCCTCCCTCCATCTCTCCTCCCTCCCTCCATCTCTCTCTCCTCCCTCCCTCCATCTCTCCTCCCTCCATCTCTCTTTCCTCCTCCATCTCTCCTCCCTCCATCTCTCTCCTCCTCCATCTCTCCTCCTCCATCTCTCTCTCCTCCATCTCTCTCCTCCTCCATCTCTCTCTCCTCCTCCATCTCTCTCCTCCTCCATCTCTCCTCCTCCCTCCATCTCTCTCCTCCTCCCTCCCTCCATCTCTCTCCTCCTCCCTCCATCTCTCTCCTCCTCCCTCCCTCCATCTCTCCTCCTCCCTCCCTCCATCTCTCCTCCTCCTCCCTCCATCTCTCTCCTCCTCCCTCCCTCCATCTCTCTCTCCTTCCATCTCTCTCTCCTTCCATCTCTCTCTCCTTCCATCTCTCTCTCCTCCCTCCATCTCTCTCTTCTCTCCATCTCTCTCTCCTCCCTCCATCTCTCTCTTCTCTCCATCTCTCTCCTCCCTCCATCTCTCCTCCTCCATCTCTCTCTCCTCCTCCCTCCATCTCTCTCTCCTCCTCCCTCCATCTCTCTCTCCTCCTCCCTCCATCTCTCCTCCCTCCATCTCTCTCTTCACTCCATCTCTCTCCTCCTCCCTCCATCTCTCTCCTCCTCCCTCCGTCTCTCTCTCCTCCTCCATCTCTCTCCTCCTCCCTCCCTCCATCTCTCTCCTCCTCCCTCCCTCCATCTCTCCTCCTCCCTCCCTCCATCTCTCTCCTCCTCCCTCCCTCCATCTCTCTCCTCCCTCCCTCCATCTCCACCATCTCTCTCTCCTCCTCCATCTCTCTCTCCTCCCTCCATCTCTCCTCCTCCCTCCCTCCATCTCTCCTCCTCCTCCCTCCATCTCTCTCCTCCTCCATCTCTCCTCCTCCCTCCCTCCATCTCTCCTCCATCTCTCTCTCCTCCTCCCTCCATCTCTCCTCCATCTCTCTCTCCTCCTCCATCTCTCTCCTCCCTCCATCTCTCTCTCCTCCCTCCCTCCCTCCCTCCTCTCTCTCTTTCCTCCTCCCTCCATCTCTCCTCCCTCCATCTCTCTCTTCTCTCCATCTCTCTCCTCCCTCCATCTCTCCTCCATCTCTCTCTCCTCCTCCCTCCATCTCTCTCTCCTCCATCTCTCTCTCCTCCTCCCTCCATCTCTCTCTCCTCCTCCCTCCATATCTCCTCCCTCCATCTCTCTCTCCTCCTCCATCTCTCTCTCCTCCTCCATCTCTCTCCTCCTCCCTCCATCTCTCTCCTCCTCCCTCCATCTCTCTCTCCTCCTCCCTCCATCTCTCTCTCCTCCTCCCTCCATCTCTCTCTCCTCCTCCCTCCATCTCTCTCCTCCTCCTCCATCTCTCTCCTCCTCCTCCATCTCTCTCCTCCTCCTCCATCTCTCTCTGTGTGTCAGTGATGCTAAAGGTCTACAAAAGGAGTTAGATGACCTGGTTAATGCCATCGTAGAGGACTTCTTCCAGCCCCAGAAGAATAACCTGCTGTCCAAGCCTGAGTAACACACATCAGTGGCTTGTAACACAAAGAGCCGCGCTGGTTTGACTTCCTGATCAAGATTCCCTTTCTTCCAGAACGCGCACACATTCTAGAACTCACACACATTCTAGAACTCTCACACACACACATTCTAGAACTCACACACATTCTAGAACTCTCACACATTCTAGAAGTCACAAACACACACACATTCTAGAACTCACACACATTCTAGAACTCTCACACATTCTAGAAGTCACAAACTCACACACATTCTAGAAGTCACAAACTCACACACATTCTAGAAGTCTTTAATCGGTTGTATCTGGAGCTCTAAGTCTTATCTACTAGCTGGAGTGCTGTGTATTTGACCAAACACACAGGGTTACTAACTGTAGTTCAGGGTTTAAACTCCAACCCTGTTCGAGAAGAAGGAGGAGTAGTACTACCACTAGGCTCCCGAGTGACGCAGCGGTCTGTCACTGCATCACTACAGACCCTGGTTCGATTCCAGGCTGTATCACAACCGACCGTGATTGGGAGGTCCCATAGGACGGCGCACAATTGGCCCAGCGTCGTCCGGGTTTGGCCGATGGTAGGCCGTCATTGTAAATAAGAATTTGTTCTTAATTGACTTGCCTGGTTAAATATTATATATATATTTTTTAATACTGATACCACTGCTCCTCCTCAATAACCAGCCTCCTCTGTAACCATTACTGCATAACGTTTCAACAACAACAATAAAGATGTGATTTTTAAAAGGACAAACCTGTTCATTTGGTCTGGTCATTTAATTTCCACCGATACTTTTTGACTGCAATCCGCCGAGAGTATAGATATGTGGAATATGAAAAACAGATTTGAACTACATCATGTCATTCCTGTGTAAATTCCAAGTCTGTGTTCTAGTCCTGTCAGATTACGGGGGCGTTCCAGGCCGACTACTAATGGAGGCTGTGTTCTAGTCCTGTCAGATTACGGGGGCGTTCCAGGCCGACTACTAATGGAGGCTGTGTTATAGTCCTGTCAGATTACGGGTGCGTTCCAGGCCGACTACTAATGGAGGCTGTGTTATAGTCCTGTCAGATTACGGGGGCGTTCCAGGCCGACTACTAATGGAGGCTGTGTTATAGTCCTGTCAGATTACGGGTGCGTTCCAGGCCGACTACTAATGGAGGCTGTGTTCTAGTCCTGTCAGATTACGGGGGCGTTCCAGGCCGACTACTAATGGAGGCTGTGTTATAGTCCTGTCAGATTACGGGGGCGTTCCAGGCCGACTACCAATGGAGGCTGTGTTATAGTCCTGTCAGATTACGGGTGCGTTCCAGGCCGACTACTAATGGAGGCTGTGTTATAGTCCTGTCAGATTACGGGTGCGTTCCAGGCCGACTACTAATGGAGGCTGTGTTCTAGTCCTGTCAGATTACGGGTGCGTTCCAGGCCGACTACTAATGGAGGCTGTGTTATAGTCCTGTCAGATTACGGGTGCGTTCCAGGCCGACTACTAATGGAGGCTGTGTTATAGTCCTGTCAGATTACGGGGGCGTTCCAGGCCAACTACCAATGGAGGCTGTGTTATAGTCCTGTCAGATTACGGGTGCGTTCCAGGCCGACTACTAATGGAGGCTGTGTTCTAGTCCTGTCAGATTACGGGTGCGTTCCAGGCCGACTACTAATAGAGGCTGTGTTATAGTCCTGTCAGATTACGGGTGCGTTCCAGGCCGACTACTAATGGAGGCTGTGTTCTAGTCCTGTCAGATTACGGGTGCGTTCCAGGCCGACTACTAATGGAGGCTGTGTTCTAGTCCTGTCAGATTACGGGTGCGTTCCAGGCCGACTACTAATACTGTCTGATTTTCTGTTTGGATTACTTATCATTTTATTATTACATTAAATGCCCTTTGTGTGTGTTGAATGCTGTAACACTGAATAAAACAACTAATAAGTCCCATGATGGTAGTGACTGTCCAGTACTGCTGATCACTTAATAACCATCATTTATTCACATTAATAAAATACTAATAATGAATAAAATACTAATAATGAATAAAATACTAATAATGAATAAAATACTAATAATGAATGAAATACTAATAATGAATGAAATACTAATGAATAAAATACTAATAATGAATAAAATACTAATAATGAATGAAATACTAATAATGAATGAAATACTAATAATGAATGAAATACTAATGAATAAAATACTAATAATGAATAAACTACTAATAATGAATAAAATACTAATAATGAATGAAATACTAATAATGAATGAAATACTAATGAATAAAATACTAATAATGAATAAAATACTAATAATGAATGAAATACTAATGAATAAAATACTAATAATGAATAAAATACTAATAATGAATGAAATACTAATGAATAAAATACTAATAATGAATAAAATACTAATAATGAATAAAATACTAATAATGAATGAAATACTAATAATGAATGAAATACTAATAATGAATGAAATACTAATGAATAAAATACTAATAATGAATGAAATACTAATAATGAATGAAATACTAATAATGAATAAAATTGAATAAAATACTAATAATGAATGAAATACTAATAATGAATGAAATACTAATAATGAATAAAATTGAATGAAATACTAATAATGAATGAAATACTAATAATGAATGAAATACTAAAATTGAATAAAATACTAATAATGAATAAAATACTAATAATGAATAAAATACTAATAATGAATAAAATACTAATAATGAATGAAATACTAATAATGAATGAAATACTAATAATGAATGAAATACTAATGAATGAAATACTAATAATGAATAAAATACTAAAATTGAATAGAATATTAATAATGAATAAAATACTAATGAATAAAATACTAATAATGAATAAAATACTAATAATGAATGAAATACTAATAATGAATAAAATACTAATAATGAATAAACTACTAATAATGAATAAACTACTAATAATGAATAAACTACTAATAATGAATAAAATACTAATGAATAAAATACTAATAATGAATAAAATACTAATAATGAATAAAATACTAATAATGAATGAAATACTAATAATGAATGAAATACTAATAATGAATGAAATACTAATGAATAAAATACTAATAATGAATGAAATACTAATAATGAATGAAATACTAATAATGAATAAAATTGAATAAAATACTAATAATGAATGAAATACTAATAATGAATGAAATACTAATGAATGAAATACTAATAATGAATAAAATACTAAAATTGAATAAAATACTAATAATTAATAAAATACTAATAATGAATAAAATACTAAAATTGAATAAAATACTAATAATGAATAAAATACTAATAATGAATAAAATACTAATAATGAATAAAATACTAATAATGAATGAAATACTAATAATGAATGAAATACTAATAATGAATAAAATACTAATAATGAATAAAATACTAATAATGAATAAAATACTAATAATGAATAAAATACTAATAATGAATAAAATACTAATAATGAATGAAATACTAATAATGAATGAAATACTAATAATGAATGAAATACTAATAATGAATAAAATACTAAAATTGAATAGAATATTAATAATGAATAAAATACTAATAATGAATAAAATACTAATAATGAATAAAATACTAATAATGAATGAAATACTAATAATGAATAAAATACTAATAATGAATAAACTACTAATAATGAATAAACTACTAATAATGAATAAACTACTAATAATGAATAAAATACTAATGAATAAAATACTAATAATGAATAAAATACTAATAATGAATAAAATACTAATAATGAATGAAATACTAATAATGAATGAAATACTAATAATGAATGAAATACTAATAATGAATGAAATACTAATGAATAAAATACTAATAATGAATGAAATACTAATAATGAATGAAATACTAATAATGAATAAAATTGAATAAAATACTAATAATGAATGAAATACTAATAATGAATGAAATACTAATGAATGAAATACTAATAATGAATAAAATACTAAAATTGAATAAAATACTAATAATGAATAAAATACTAATAATGAATAAAATACTAATAATGAATAAAATACTAATAATGAATGAAATACTAATAATGAATGAAATACTAATAATGAATGAAATACTAATGAATGAAATACTAATAATGAATAAAATACTAAAATTGAATAGAATATTAATAATGAATAAAATACTAATAATGAATAAAATACTAAAATTGAATAAAATACTAATAATGAATAAAATACTAATAATGAATAAAATACTAATAATGAATAAAATACTAATAATGAATGAAATACTAATAATGAATGAAATACTAATGAATGAAATACTAATAATGAATAAAATACTAAAATTGAATAGAATATTAATAATGAATAAAATACTAATAATGAATAAAATACTAATAATGAATAAAATACTAATAATGAATGAAATACTAATAATGAATAAAATACTAATAATGAATAAACTACTAATAATGAATAAACTACTAATAATGAATAAACTACTAATAATGAATAAAATACTTCAGTTGTTGTGTATATTACTGCCTTCAGGAAGTATTCTCACTCCTCCTTTACACATTCTGTTACAAAGAGGAAATAAAATGGATTGAATTGTTATTTTTCTCGGTCAACAATCAACACAAAAATATTCTCTCAAAAGTGGTCTAAAGAAAAAAAAATCTGAACATTTATTACAAATGACTGAAAACGACATATAACTAATATACCTTTGATTATTAGATACGTATTCACCCTCCCTCCTTCCTCCCTGAGTCAATACATGTTAGAATCCCATTGGCAGGAATTACAGCTGGGAGTCTTTCTGGGTAAGAGTGATTACAGCTGGGAGTCTTCCTGGGTACGTCTCTAGGAGTCAATACATGTTAGAAACCCATTGGCAGGGATTACAGCTGGGAGTCTTTCTGGGTAAGAGTGATTACAGCTGGGAGTCTTCCTGGGTACGTCTCTAGGAGTCAATACATGTTAGAAACCCATTGGCAGGGATTACAGCTGGGAGTCTTCCTGGGTACGTCTCTAGGAGTCAATACATGTTAGAAACCCATTGGCAGGGATTACAGCTGGGAGTCTTTCTGGGTACGTCTCTAGGAGTCATTACATGTTAGAAACCCATTGGCAGGGATTACAGCTGGGAGTCTTCCTGGGTACGTCGCTATGAGTCAATACATGTTAGAAACCCATTGGCAGGGATTACAGCTGGGAGTCTTTCTGGGTACGTCTCTAGGAGTCATTACATGTTAGAAACCCATTGGCAGGGATTACAGCTGGGTGTCTTCCTGGGTACGTCTCTAGGAGTCAATACATGTTAGAAACCCATTGGCAGGGATTACAGCTGGGAGTCTTTCTGGGTACGTCTCTAGGAGTCAATACATGTTAGAAACCCATTGGCAGGGATTACAGCTGGGAGTCTTTCTGGGTACGTCTCTAGGAGTCAATACATGTTAGAAACCCATTGGCAGGGATTACAGCTGGGAGTCTTCCTGGGTACGTCGCTATGAGTCAATACATGTTAGAAACCCATTGGCAGGGATTACAGCTGGGAGTCTTTCTGGGTACGTCTCTAGGAGTCATTACATGTTAGAAACCCATTGGCAGGGATTACAGCTGGGAGTCTTCCAGGGTACGTCTCTAGGAGTCAATACATGTTAGAAACCCATTGGCAGGGATTACAGCTGGGAGTCTTTCTGGGTACGTCTCTAGGAGTCATTACATGTTAGAAACCCATTGGCAGGGATTACAGCTGGGAGTCTTTCCGGGTAAGTCTCTAGGAGTCAATACATGTTAGAAACCCATTGGCAGGGATTACAGCTGGGAGTCTCCCTGGGTAAGTCTCTGAGTCAATACATGTTAGAAACCCATTGGCAGGGATTACAGCTTGGAGTCTTTCTGGGTACGTCTCTATGAGTCATTACAGCTGGGAGTCTTCCTGGGTAAGTCTCTATGAGTCATTACAGCTGGGAGTCTCCCTGGGTAAGTCTCTATGAGTCAATACATGTTAGAAACCCATTGGCAGGGATTACAGCTGGGTACGTCTCTAGGAGTAATTACAGCTGGGAGTCTTCCTGGGTACGTCTCTATGAGTCAATACATGTTAGAAACCCATTGGCAGGGATTACAGCTGGGAGTCTTTCTGGGTAAGTCTCTATGAGTCAATACATGTTAGAAACCCATTGGCAGGGATTACAGCTGGGTACGTCTCTAGGAGTAATTACAGCTGGGAGTCTTCCTGGGTACGTCTCTATGAGTCAATACATGTTAGAAACCCATTGGCAGGGATTACAGCTGGGTACGTCTCTATGAGTCAATACATGTTAGAAACCCATTGGCAGGGATTACAGCTGGGTACGTCTCTAGGAGTCAATACAGCTGGGAGTCTTCCTGGGTACGTCTCTAGGAGTCAATACATGTTAGAAACCCATTGGCAGGGATTACAGCTGGGTACGTCTCTAGGAGTAATTACAGCTGGGAGTCTTTCTGGGTACGTCTCTAGGAGTCATTACATGTTAGAAACCCATTGGCAGGGATTACAGCTGGGAGTCTTCCTGGGTACGTCTCTAGGAGTCAATACATGTTAGAAACCCATTGGCAGGGATTACAGCTGGGAGTCTTTCTGGGTACGTCTCCAGGAGTCATTACACCTGGGAGTCTTTCTGGGTACGTCTCTATGAGTCAATACATGTTAGAAACCCATTGGCAGGGATTACAGCTGGGTACGTCTCTAGGAGTCATTACAGCTGGGAGTCTTTCTTGGTACGTCTCCAGGAGTCATTACAGCTGGAGTCTTTCTGGGTACGTCTCTATGAGTCAATACATGTTAGAAACCCATTGGCAGGGATTACAGCTGGGAGTCTTCCTGGGTACGTCTCTATGAGTCAATACATGTTAGAAACCCATTGGCAGGGATTACAGCTGGGAGTCTTCCAGGGTACGTCTCCCTGAGTCTTTACATGTTAGAAACCCATTGGCAGGGATTACAGCTGGGAGTCTTTCTGGGTACGTCTCTATGAGTCATTACAGCTGGGAGTCTCCCTGGGTAAGTCTCTATGAGTCAATACATGTTAGAAACCCATTGGCAGGGATTACAGCTGGGAGTCTTCCTGGGTAAGTCTCTATGAGTCAATACATGTTAGAAACCCATTGGCAGGGATTACAGCTGGGAGTCTTTCTGGGTACGTCTCTATGAGTCATTACAGCTGGGAGTCTTTCTGGGTACGTCTTTAGGAGTCAATACATGTTATAAACCCATTGGCAGGGATTACAGCTGGGAGTCTTTCTGGGTAAGTCTCTATGAGTCAATACATGTTAGAAACCCATTGGCAGGGATTACAGCTGGGTACGTCTCTAGGAGTAATTACAGCTGGGAGTCTTCCTGGGTACGTCTCTATGAGTCAATACATGTTAGAAACCCATTGGCAGGGATTACAGCTGGGTACGTCTCTATGAGTCAATACATGTTAGAAACCCATTGGCAGGGATTACAGCTGGGTACGTCTCTAGGAGTCAATACAGCTGGGAGTCTTCCTGGGTACGTCTCTAGGAGTCAATACATGTTAGAAACCCATTGGCAGGGATTACAGCTGGGTACGTCTCTAGGAGTAATTACAGCTGGGAGTCTTTCTGGGTACGTCTCTAGGAGTCATTACATGTTAGAAACCCATTGGCAGGGATTACAGCTGGGAGTCTTCCTGGGTACGTCTCTAGGAGTCAATACATGTTAGAAACCCATTGGCAGGGATTACAGCTGGGAGTCTTTCTGGGTACGTCTCCAGGAGTCATTACACCTGGGAGTCTTTCTGGGTACGTCTCTATGAGTCAATACATGTTAGAAACCCATTGGCAGGGATTACAGCTGGGTACGTCTCTAGGAGTCATTACAGCTGGGAGTCTTTCTTGGTACGTCTCCAGGAGTCATTACAGCTGGAGTCTTTCTGGGTACGTCTCTATGAGTCAATACATGTTAGAAACCCATTGGCAGGGATTACAGCTGGGAGTCTTCCTGGGTACGTCTCTATGAGTCAATACATGTTAGAAACCCATTGGCAGGGATTACAGCTGGGAGTCTTCCAGGGTACGTCTCCCTGAGTCTTTACATGTTAGAAACCCATTGGCAGGGATTACAGCTGGGAGTCTTTCTGGGTACGTCTCTATGAGTCATTACAGCTGGGAGTCTCCCTGGGTAAGTCTCTATGAGTCAATACATGTTAGAAACCCATTGGCAGGGATTACAGCTGGGAGTCTTCCTGGGTAAGTCTCTATGAGTCAATACATGTTAGAAACCCATTGGCAGGGATTACAGCTGGGAGTCTTTCTGGGTACGTCTCTATGAGTCATTACAGCTGGGAGTCTTTCTGGGTACGTCTTTAGGAGTCAATACATGTTATAAACCCATTGGCAGGGATTACAGCTGGGAGTCTTTCTGGGTACGTCTCTAGGAGTGATTACAGCTGGGGGTCTTCCTGGGTAAGTCTCTATGAGTCATTACATGTTAGAAACCCATTGGCAGGGATTACAGCTGGGAGTCTTTCTGGGTACGTCTCTAGGAGTCAATACCTGTTAGAAACCCATTGGCGGGGATTACAGCTGGGAGTCTCCCTGGGTAAGTCTCTGAGTCAATACATGTTAGAAACCCATTGGCAGGGATTACAGCTTGGAGTCTTTCTGGGTACGTCTCTATGAGTCATTACAGCTGGGAGTCTTCCTGGGTAAGTCTCTATGAGTCATTACAGCTGGGAGTCTCCCTGGGTAAGTCTCTATGAGTCAATACATGTTAGAAACCCATTGGCAGGGATTACAGCTGGGAGTCTTTCTGGGTACGTCTCTATGAGTCATTACAGCTGGGAGTCTTCCTGGGTAAGTCTCTATGAGTCATTACAGCTGGGAGTCTTCCTGGGTAAGTCTCTATGAGTCAATACATGTTAGAAACCCATTGGCAGGGATTACAGCTGGGTACGTCTCTAGGAGTAATTACAGCTGGGAGTCTTCCTGGGTACGTCTCTATGAGTCAATACATGTTAGAAACCCATTGGCAGGGATTACAGCTGGGAGTCTTTCTGGGTAAGTCTCTATGAGTCAATACATGTTAGAAACCCATTGGCAGGGATTACAGCTGGGTACGTCTCTAGGAGTAATTACAGCTGGGAGTCTTCCTGGGTACGTCTCTATGAGTCAATACATGTTAGAAACCCATTGGCAGGGATTACAGCTGGGTACGTCTCTATGAGTCAATACATGTTAGAAACCCATTGGCAGGGATTACAGCTGGGTACGTCTCTAGGAGTCAATACAGCTGGGAGTCTTCCTGGGTACGTCTCTAGGAGTCAATACATGTTAGAAACCCATTGGCAGGGATTACAGCTGGGTACGTCTCTAGGAGTAATTACAGCTGGGAGTCTTTCTGGGTACGTCTCTAGGAGTCATTACATGTTAGAAACCCATTGGCAGGGATTACAGCTGGGAGTCTTCCTGGGTACGTCTCTAGGAGTCAATACATGTTAGAAACCCATTGGCAGGGATTACAGCTGGGAGTCTTTCTGGGTACGTCTCCAGGAGTCATTACACCTGGGAGTCTTTCTGGGTACGTCTCTATGAGTCAATACATGTTAGAAACCCATTGGCAGGGATTACAGCTGGGTACGTCTCTAGGAGTCATTACAGCTGGGAGTCTTTCTTGGTACGTCTCCAGGAGTCATTACAGCTGGAGTCTTTCTGGGTACGTCTCTATGAGTCAATACATGTTAGAAACCCATTGGCAGGGATTACAGCTGGGAGTCTTCCTGGGTACGTCTCTATGAGTCAATACATGTTAGAAACCCATTGGCAGGGATTACAGCTGGGAGTCTTCCAGGGTACGTCTCCCTGAGTCTTTACATGTTAGAAACCCATTGGCAGGGATTACAGCTGGGAGTCTTTCTGGGTACGTCTCTGAGTCATTACAGCTGGGAGTCTCCCTGGGTAAGTCTCTATGAGTCAATACATGTTAGAAACCCATTGGCAGGGATTACAGCTGGGAGTCTTCCTGGGTAAGTCTCTATGAGTCAATACATGTTAGAAACCCATTGGCAGGGATTACAGCTGGGAGTCTTTCTGGGTACGTCTCTATGAGTCATTACAGCTGGGAGTCTTTCTGGGTACGTCTTTAGGAGTCAATACATGTTATAAACCCATTGGCAGGGATTACAGCTGGGAGTCTTTCTGGGTACGTCTCTAGGAGTGATTACAGCTGGGGGTCTTCCTGGGTAAGTCTCTATGAGTCATTACATGTTAGAAACCCATTGGCAGGGATTACAGCTGGGAGTCTTTCTGGGTACGTCTCTAGGAGTCAATACCTGTTAGAAACCCATTGGCGGGGATTACAGCTGGGAGTCTTCCTGGGTACGTCTCTATGAGTCAATACATGTTAGAAACCCATTGGCAGGGATTACAGCTGGGAGTCTTTCTGGGTACGTCTCTAGGAGTCATTACATCTGGGAGTCTTCCTGCGTAAGTCTCTAGGAGTCGTTACATCTGGGAGTCTTCCTGGGTAAGTCTCTAGGAGTCATAACATCTGGGAGTCTTCCTGGGTAAGTCTCTAGGAGTCATTACAGCCGGGAGTCTTTCTGGGTAAGTCTCTAAGAGTCATTACATCTGGGAGTCTTCTTGGGTAAGTCTTTAAGAGCTGGGAGTCTTCTTGGGCAAGTCTCTAAGAGTCATTACAGCTGGGAGTCTTCTTGGATAAGTCTCTAGGAGTCATTACAGCGGGGAGTCTTCTTGGGTAAGTCTCTAAGAGTCATTACATCTGGGAGTCTTCTTGGGTAAGTCTCTAAGAGTCATTACATCTGGGAGTCTTCTTGGGTAAGTCTCTAAGAGCTGGGAGTCTTCTTGTGTAAGTCTCACACAGGGAAACTGTATCGTTGCAGTTCTGGACACACTCAAACAGATGCACCTACTACCACACCCTGTTCCGAGGTACTTAAATATTTTGTCTTGTCCATTCACCCGCTGAATGGCAAAACATACACAATCCATGTCTCAGTTATCTCATCTCCTTCATCTACACTGATTGAAGTGGATTTAACAGGTGACATCAATAAGGGATCATAGCTTTCACCTGGATTCACCTGGTCAGTCTGCGTCATGGAGAGAGCAGGTGTTCCTAATGTTTTGTCCACCCAGTGTATTCTCAGGTAGAGATACCTCAGGAAGCAGCTGTTCTCTATTTCTCTCCACCAAGCGTTCTTCTGTCTCTTCTCTCCAATGTAATGTAGCAGGCGTAAAATAAACACACAAACCGGATAAGAAGGAGCGCAATGGATTATGGTCATTGTAGTTAATTACCACTTTTTCCTGCACTGCACTATGTAGTCTATTGGTCCGTTGGAAACTACAACTCCCTAGTTGCACAGTTCAGGCTGGATCTGATTTATCTCTAGAGAAACTACAACTCCCTACTACATCACACAGTTCAGGATGGATCTGATTTATCTCTAGAGAAACTACAACTCCCTACTACATCACACAGTTCAGTCTGGTTCTGATTTCTCTCTAGAGAAACTACAACTCCCTACTACATCACACAGTTCAGGATGGATCTGATTTATCTCTAGAGAAACTACAACTCCCTACTACATCACACAGTTCAGTCTGGTTCTGATTTATCTCTAGAGAAACTACAACTCCCTACTACATCACACAGTTCAGGCTGGATCTGATTTATCTCTAGAGAAACTACAACTCCCTACTACATCACACAGTTCAGGCTGGGTCTGATTTATCTCTAGAGAAACTGGGCAAAGTGCGCATTGAGGTCACAGAAAAACAGAAATGGAATTAAAATAATTGTACAAATTCAGTCAATTAGATGTTTTTTAAAAACTACATGTAAATGAATCACTGAGCAACAACATTGCAGACGTTCAATTACACACTAGACACCTGGGGAGTGTTGGTCAGAGACCAGGTCATCTACTCCCCTAGACACCTGGGGAGTGTTGGTCAGAGACCAGGTCATCTACTCCCTTAGACACCTGGGGAGTGTTGGTCAGAGACCAGGTCATCTACTCCCCTAGACACCTGGGGAGTGTTGGTCAGAGACCAGGTCATCTACTCCCCTAGACACCTGGGGAGTGTTGGTCAGAGACCAGGTCATCTACTCCCCTAGACACCTGGGGAGTGTTGGTCAGAGACCTGGTCATCTACTCCCCTAGACACCTGGGGAGTGTTGGTCAGAGACCAGGTCATCTACTCCCTTAGACACCTGGGGAGTGTTGGTCAGAGACCAGGTCATCTACTCCCCTAGACACCTGGGGAGTGTTGGTCAGAGACCAGGTCATCTACTCCCTTAGACACCTGGGGAGTGTTGGTCAGAGACCAGGTCATCTACTCCCTTAGACACCTGGGGAGTGTTGGTCAGAGACCTGGTCATCTACTCACCTAGACACCTGGGGAGTGTTGGTCAGAGACCAGGTCATCTACTCCCCTAGACACCTGGGGAGTGTTGGTCAGAGACCAGGTCATCTACTCCCCTAGACACCTGGGGAGTGTTGGTCGGAGACCTGGTCATCTACTCCCCTAGACACCTGGGGAGTGTTGGTCAGAGACCAGGTCATCTACTCCCCTAGACACCTGGGGAGTGTTGGTCAGAGACCAGGTCATCTACTCCCCTAGACACCTGGGGAGTGTTGGTCAGAGACCAGGTCATCTACTCCCCTAGACACCTGGGGAGTGTTGGTCAGAGACCAGGTCATCTACTCCCTTAGACACCTGGGGAGTGTTGGTCAGAGACCAGGTCATCTACTCCCCTAGACACCTGGGGAGTGTTGGTCAGAGACCAGGTCATCTACTCCCTTAGACACCTGGGGAGTGTTGGTCAGAGACCAGGTCATCTACTCCCCTAGACACCTGGGGAGTGTTGGTCAGAGACCAGGTCATCTACTCCCCTAGACACCTGGGGAGTGTTGGTCAGAGACCAGGTCATCTACTCCCTTAGACACCTGGGGAATGTTGGTCAGAGACCTGGTCATCTACTCCCCTAGACACCTGGGGAGTGTTGGTCAGAGACCAGGTCATCTACTCCCTTAGACACCTGGGGAGTGTTGGTCAGAGACCTGGTCATCTACTCCCCTAGACACCTGGGGAGTGTTGGTCAGAGACCAGGTCATCTACTCCCCTAGACACCTGGGGAGTGTTGGTCAGAGACCAGGTCATCTACTCCCCTAGACACCTGGGGAGTGTTGGTCAGAGACCAGGTCATCTACTCCCCTAGACACCTGGGGAGTGTTGGTCAGAGACCAGGTCATCTACTCCCTTAGACACCTGGGGAGTGTTGGTCAGAGACCAGGTCATCTACTCCCCTAGACACCTGGGGAGTGTTGGTCAGAGACCAGGTCATCTACTCCCTTAGACACCTGGGGAGTGTTGGTCAGAGACCAGGTCATCTACTCCCTTAGACACCTGGGGAGTGTTGGTCAGAGACCTGGTCATCTACTCCCCTAGACACCTGGGGAGTGTTGGTCAGAGACCAGGTCATCTACTCCCCTAGACACCTGGGGAGTGTTGGTCAGAGACCAGGTCATCTACTCCCCTAGACACCTGGGGAGTGTTGGTCAGAGACCAGGTCATCTACTCCCCTAGACACCTGGGGAGTGTTGGTCAGAGACCAGGTCATCTACTCCCTTAGACACCTGGGGAGTGTTGGTCAGAGACCTGGTCATCTACTCCCCTAGACACCTGGGGAGTGTTGGTCAGAGACCAGGTCATCTACTCCCCTAGACACCTGGGGAGTGTTGGTCAGAGACCAGGTCATCTACTCCCCTAGACACCTGGGGAGTGTTGGTCAGAGACCAGGTCATCTACTCCCCTAGACACCTGGGGAGTGTTGGTCAGAGACCAGGTCATCTACTCCCCTAGACACCTGGGGAGTGTTGGTCAGAGACCAGGTCATCTACTCCCTTAGACACCTGGGGAGTGTTGGTCAGAGACCAGGTCATCTACTCCCTTAGACACCTGGGGAGTGTTGGTCAGAGACCTGGTCATCTACTCCCCTAGACACCTGGGGAGTGTTGGTCAGAGACCAGGTCATCTACTCCCCTAGACACCTGGGGAGTGTTGGTCAGAGACCAGGTCATCTACTCCCCTAGACACCTGGGGAGTGTTGGTCAGAGACCAGGTCATCTACTCCCCTAGACACCTGGGGAGTGTTGGTCAGAGACCAGGTCATCTACTCCCCTAGACACCTGGGGAGTGTTGGTCAGAGACCAGGTCATCTACTCCCTTAGACACCTGGGGAGTGTTGGTCAGAGACCAGGTCATCTACTCCCCTAGACACCTGGGGAGTGTTGGTCAGAGACCAGGTCATCTACTCCCTTAGACACCTGGGGAGTGTTGGTCAGAGACCAGGTCATCTACTCCCTTAGACACCTGGGGAGTGTTGGTCAGAGACCTGGTCATCTACTCCCCTAGACACCTGGGGAGTGTTGGTCAGAGACCAGGTCATCTACTCCCCTAGACACCTGGGGAGTGTTGGTCAGAGACCAGGTCATCTACTCCCCTAGACACCTGGGGAGTGTTGGTCAGAGACCAGGTCATCTACTCCCCTAGACACCTGGGGAGTGTTGGTCAGAGACCAGGTCATCTACTCCCTTAGACACCTGGGGAGTGTTGGTCAGAGACCTGGTCATCTACTCCCCTAGACACCTGGGGAGTGTTGGTCAGAGACCAGGTCATCTACTCCCCTAGACACCTGGGGAGTGTTGGTCAGAGACCAGGTCATCTACTCCCCTAGACACCTGGGGAGTGTTGGTCAGAGACCAGGTCATCTACTCCCCTAGACACCTGGGGAGTGTTGGTCAGAGACCAGGTCATCTACTCCCCTAGACACCTGGGGAGTGTTGGTCAGAGACCAGGTCATCTACTCCCTTAGACACCTGGGGAGTGTTGGTCAGAGACCAGGTCATCTACTCCCTTAGACACCTGGGGAGTGTTGGTCAGAGACCTGGTCATCTACTCCCCTAGACACCTGGGGAGTGTTGGTCAGAGACCAGGTCATCTACTCCCCTAGACACCTGGGGAGTGTTGGTCAGAGACCAGGTCATCTACTCCCCTAGACACCTGGGGAGTGTTGGTCAGAGACCAGGTCATCTACTCCCCTAGACACCTGGGGAGTGTTGGTCAGAGACCTGGTCATCTACTCCCCTAGACACCTGGGGAGTGTTGGTCAGAGACCAGGTCATCTACTCCCCTAGACACCTGGGGAGTGTTGGTCAGAGACCAGGTCATCTACTCCCCTAGACACCTGGGGAGTGTTGGTCAGAGACCAGGTCATCTACTCCCCTAGACACCTGGGGAGTGTTGGTCAGAGACCAGGTCATCTACTCCCTTAGACAATTATCTCTCATTCCTCTCTAAATGTGCTGCACTTGTTCACTTCCCTGTCCTCTTTATGGCAGAATATAAAAATTAGGTGACAACAAGACACGATTACACGCACCGACTTGGTGGAACGCCCCCATACAGATGAATATATAGGACGTGTTGTTTCGGGTGAGCCTACGCTACCCTATAACCACACGGTCTCTACATGAAAGATGTAAAGAAACCTCGAACTAAAGTGGATTGCCTTTATCACCTGTTGGCCTTTTAAAGAACCGAAAGTTGCTGACGCTTCTTTGCATTTTTCGTTCATATCCTATTGAAACCGTTTGGATTTATCGAACGTCTGCGTTTAAACTGTATTTGAGTAAACGGCTGGACAGAAATGGAAGCAGAAAGTGAATGCTTCAACTTTTGTTGCGTACTTATCCAGATTATCACTTCCGTTTTGGGCTTGCGTGCGTTCTGAAGAGCATGGCGATCGCAACGTCAACGTTGTGGGTTCGAATCCCACGGTGTGTGGGGGAGGGGGAGGGGGAGGGGGGGGGGGGGGACCAATAATGAAAAATGTATGAACTCACTAGTCTGGATAAGAGTGTCTGATACATTTTTGTTAAAGGATCAAGAATATGATATATAATAATCATCATATATAACTTTTTAAGCCTACTCTGCACTTGTTTAGAGACACGAGCGAGAAGTAGAGAGAAAGAAAAAGGCAGCGGTCGTCCTGCGATCTATTTATATCTCCCGTTCAGGGGAGTGGCAGACCTTCCAAACTGACAGAATATCGTGTGTGTGTGTGTGTGTGTGTGTGTGTGTGTGTGAGAGAGAGAGAGACTGTCACCAAACAGATCGACTGAGTTTGGTAGCCTTTACTGCACGGACCACACACACACACACACACACTCTCCACAATGCCGCATCGGCCCAGCACTTCACCTACATCGAGCTAACCAAGTGCCGAGAAAAGGTGAGACGGAACCGGGTACGTCTCCGGGAAAGTGTCGGTTCGTTACAGAGATCATTGTGGAAGTTCGGAAGATGTTGATAGAAGGACTTCTTCATCTGATATGATCTTTATTTCACTGAAGTCGGAAGTTATTAACGCGCGACACGGTGCGTAAATTGATCCCGATCGTGCGTAAAATGATATTGTTGATTAGTTTAGCCTCACGGCGCGTTCCGCTTGCGTTTATTGATGTCTGTTTGTATACAGTTAGAATGTCATATTTATTTGTATTTCATTGTTTATCTGATAGGTAGGCAGCATCATTTCATAGAACATTTGGTAAATTCACTATTTCCTGAAAACATTGCGGTTTGGACATTCGCGCCTCATCTCTCTTTATAACAAACCATTATATTGCAGTTTATAACGCGTATTCCATCTGTCTGATTTTGAAACAATGAAACCATACAATTAGTATAGTTGGAACAGTCAGCTGACATTTAGCGAGAGAACTATTCCCGACTAGGCCCCCACCGGCACGTCTAGGAGTGCGTCCAGAATGGCTCCTGGTCAAAAGTAGTTCACTAGATAGGGAATAGGAGGGTCATTTGCGACGTAACCTTGGTGTTGCTGAAGAACAAGGTTGAACTTGAGGGAAGCCTCCAAGGAGTCCAAATGTCACCTTGTTTCCTATGCACAGCTGAGGAAGACACACACACACACACACAGTGTGTTATTGGTTATTTCACCATGTACCTGTGTAGAAGTAGGCCTTGTACCTGTGTAGAGGTTGGTAGTGAAGTAGGCCTTGTACCTGTGTAGAGGTTGGTAGTGAAGTAAGCCTTGTACCTGTGTAGAGGTTGGTAGTGAAGTAGGCCTTGTACCTGTGTTGAGGTTGGTAGTGAAGTAGGCCTTGTACCTGTGTTGAGGTTGGTAGTGAAGTAGGCCTTGTACCTGTGTAGAGGTTGGTTGTGAAGTAGGCCTTGTACCTGTGTTGAGGTTGGTAGTGAAGTAGGCCTTGTACCTGTGTAGAGGGTGGTAGTGAAGTAGTCCTTGCACCTGAGTAGAGGTTGGTAGTGAAGTAGGCCTTGTACCTGTGTAGAGGTTGGTAGTGAAGTAGGCCTTGTACCTGTGTAGAGGTTGGTAGTGAAGTAGGCCTTGTACCTATGTAGAGGTTGGTAGTGAAGTAGGCCTTGTACCTGTGTAGAGGTTGGTAGTGAAGTAGGCCTTGTACCTGTGTAGAGGTTGGTAGTGAAGTAGGCCTTGTACCTATGTAGAGGTTGGTAGTGAAGTAGGCCTTGTACCTGTGTAGAGGTTGGTAGTGAAGTAGGCCTTGTACCTGTGTAGAGGTTGGTAGTGAAGTAGGCCTTGTACCTGTGTAGAGGTTGGTAGTGAAGTAGGCCTTGTACCTGTGTAGAGGTTGGTAGTGAAGTAGGCCTTGTACCTGTGTAGAGGTTGGTAGTGAAGTAGGCCTTGTACCTGTGTAGAGGTTGGTTGTGAAGTAGGCTTGTACCTGTGTTGAGGTTGGTAGTGAAGTAGGCCTTGTACCTGTGTAGAGGTTGGTAGTGAAGTAGGCCTTGTACCTGTGTAGAGGTTGGTAGTGAAGTAGGCCTTGTACCTGTGTAGAGGTTGGTAGTGAAGTAGGCCTTGTACCTGTGTAGAGGTTGGTAGTGAAGTAGGCCTTGTACCTGTGTAGAGGTTGGTTGTGAAGTAGGCTTGTACCTGTGTTGAGGTTGGTAGTGAAGTAGGCCTTGTACCTGTGTAGAGGTTGGTAGTGAAGTAGGCCTTGTACCTGTGTAGAGGTTGGTAGTGAAGTAGGCCTTGTACCTGTGTAGAGGTTGGTAGTGAAGTAGGCCTTGTACCTGTGTAGAGGTTGGTAGTGAAGTAGGCCTTGTACCTGTGTAGAGGTTGGTTGTGAAGTAGGCTTGTACCTGTGTTGAGGTTGGTAGTGAAGTAGGCCTTGTACCTGTGTAGAGGTTGGTAGTGAAGTAGGCCTTGTACCTGTGTAGAGGTTGGTAGTGAAGTAGGCCTTGTACCTGTGTAGAGGTTGGTAGTGAAGTAGGCCTTGTAGCTGTGTAGAGGTTGGTAGTGAAGTAGGCCTTGTACCTGTGTAGAGGTTGGTAGTGAAGTAGGCCTTGTACCTGTGTAGAGGTTGGTAGTGAAGTAGGCCTTGTACCTGTGTAGAGGTTGGTAGTGAAGTAGGCCTTGTACCTGTGTAGAGGTTGGTAGTGAAGTAGGCCTTGTACCTGTGTAGAGGGTGGTAGTGAAGTAGGTCTTGTACCTGTGTAGAGGTTGGTAGTGAAGTAGGCCTTGTACCTGTGTAGAGGTTGGTAGTGAAGTAGGCCTTGTACCTGTGTTGAGGTTGGTAGTGAAGTAGGCCTTGTACCTGTGTAGAGGTTGGTAGTGAAGTAGGCCTTGTAGCTGTGTAGAGGTTGGTAGTGAAGTAGGCCTTGTACCTGTGTAGAGGTTGGTAGTGAAGTAGGCCTTGTAGCTGTGTAGAGGTTGGTAGTGAAGTAGGCCTTGTAGCTGTGTAGAAGTAGGCCTTGTGCCTGTGTAGAAGTAGGCCTTGTACCTGTGTAGAGGTTGGTAGTGAAGTAGGCCTTGTACCTGTGTAGAGGTTGGTAGTGAAGTAGGCCTTGTACCTGTGTAGAGGTTGGTAGTGAAGTAGGCCTTGTACCTGTGTAGAGGTTGGTAGTGAAGTAGGACTTGTAGCTGTGTAGAGGTTGGTAGTGAAGTAGGCCTTGTACCTGTGTAGAGGTTGGTAGTGAAGTAGGCCTTGTAGCTGTGTAGAAGTAGGCCTTGTACCTGTGTAGAAGTAGGCCTTGTACCTGTGTAGAGGTTGGTAGTGAAGTAGGCCTTGTACCTGTGTAGAGGTTGGTAATGAAGTAGGCCTTGTAGCTGTGTAGAAGTAGGCCTTGTAGCTGTGTAGAGGTTGGTAGTGAAGTAGGCCTTGTAGCTGTGTAGAGGTTGGTAGTGAAGTAGGCCTTGTAGCTGTGTAGAAGTAGGCCTTGTACCTGTGTAGAAGTAGGCCTTGTACCTGTGTAGAGGTTGGTAGTGAAGTAGGCCTTGTACCTGTGTAGAGGTTGGTAGTGAAGTAGGCCTTGTACCTGTGTAGAGGTTGGTAGTGAAGTAGGACTTGTAGCTGTGTAGAGGTTGGTAGTGAAGTAGGCCTTGTACCTGTGTAGAGGTTGGTAGTGAAGTAGGCCTTGTAGCTGTGTAGAAGTAGACCTTGTACCTGTGTAGAAGTAGGCCGTGTACCTGTGTAGAGGTTGGTAGTGAAGTAGGCCTTGTACCTGTGTAGAAGTAGGCCTTGTACCTGTGTAGAGGTTGGTAGTGAAGTAGGCCTTGTACCTGTGTAGAGGTTGGTAGTGAAGTAGGTCTTGTACCTGTGTAGAGGTTGGTAGTGAAGTAGAACTTGTACCTGTGTAGAGGTTGGTAGTGAAGTAGGCCTTGCAGCTGTGTAGAGGTTGGTTGTGAAGTAGGCCTTGTAGCTGTGTAGAGGTTGGTAGTGAAGTAGGCCTTGTACCTGTGTAGAGGTTGGTAGTGAAGTAGGCCTTGTACCTGTGTAGAGGTTGGTAGTGAAGTAGTCCTTGTACCTGTGTAGAGGTTGGTAGTGAAGTAGGCCTTGTAGCTGTGTAGAAGTAGGCCTTGTACCTGTGTAGAGGTTGGTAGTGAAGTAGGCCTTGTACCTGTGTAGAGGTTGGTAGTGAAGTAGGCCTTGTACCTGTGTAGAGGTTGGTAGTGAAGTAGGCCTTGTACCTGTGTAGAGGGTGGTAGTGAAGTAGGTCTTGTACCTGTGTAGAGGTTGGTAGTGAAGTAGGCCTTGTACCTGTGTAGAGGTTGGTAGTGAAGTAGGCCTTGTACCTGTGTTGAGGTTGGTAGTGAAGTAGGCCTTGTACCTGTGTAGAGGTTGGTAGTGAAGTAGGCCTTGTAGCTGTGTAGAGGTTGGTAGTGAAGTAGGCCTTGTACCTGTGTAGAGGTTGGTAGTGAAGTAGGCCTTGTAGCTGTGTAGAGGTTGGTAGTGAAGTAGGCCTTGTAGCTGTGTAGAAGTAGGCCTTGTGCCTGTGTAGAAGTAGGCCTTGTACCTGTGTAGAGGTTGGTAGTGAAGTAGGCCTTGTACCTGTGTAGAGGTTGGTAGTGAAGTAGGCCTTGTACCTGTGTAGAGGTTGGTAGTGAAGTAGGCCTTGTACCTGTGTAGAGGTTGGTAGTGAAGTAGGACTTGTAGCTGTGTAGAGGTTGGTAGTGAAGTAGGCCTTGTACCTGTGTAGAGGTTGGTAGTGAAGTAGGCCTTGTAGCTGTGTAGAAGTAGGCCTTGTACCTGTGTAGAAGTAGGCCTTGTACCTGTGTAGAGGTTGGTAGTGAAGTAGGCCTTGTACCTGTGTAGAGGTTGGTAATGAAGTAGGCCTTGTAGCTGTGTAGAAGTAGGCCTTGTAGCTGTGTAGAGGTTGGTAGTGAAGTAGGCCTTGTAGCTGTGTAGAGGTTGGTAGTGAAGTAGGCCTTGTAGCTGTGTAGAAGTAGGCCTTGTACCTGTGTAGAAGTAGGCCTTGTACCTGTGTAGAGGTTGGTAGTGAAGTAGGCCTTGTACCTGTGTAGAGGTTGGTAGTGAAGTAGGCCTTGTACCTGTGTAGAGGTTGGTAGTGAAGTAGGACTTGTAGCTGTGTAGAGGTTGGTAGTGAAGTAGGCCTTGTACCTGTGTAGAGGTTGGTAGTGAAGTAGGCCTTGTAGCTGTGTAGAAGTAGACCTTGTACCTGTGTAGAAGTAGGCCGTGTACCTGTGTAGAGGTTGGTAGTGAAGTAGGCCTTGTACCTGTGTAGAAGTAGGCCTTGTACCTGTGTAGAGGTTGGTAGTGAAGTAGGCCTTGTACCTGTGTAGAGGTTGGTAGTGAAGTAGGTCTTGTACCTGTGTAGAGGTTGGTAGTGAAGTAGAACTTGTACCTGTGTAGAGGTTGGTAGTGAAGTAGGCCTTGCAGCTGTGTAGAGGTTGGTTGTGAAGTAGGCCTTGTAGCTGTGTAGAGGTTGGTAGTGAAGTAGGCCTTGTACCTGTGTAGAGGTTGGTAGTGAAGTAGGCCTTGTACCTGTGTAGAGGTTGGTAGTGAAGTAGTCCTTGTACCTGTGTAGAGGTTGGTAGTGAAGTAGGCCTTGTAGCTGTGTAGAAGTAGGCCTTGTACCTGTGTAGAGGTTGGTAGTGAAGTAGGCCTTGTACCTGTGTAGAGGTTGGTAGTGAAGTAGGCCTTGTACCTGTGTAGAGGTTGGTAGTGAAGTAGGCCTTGTACCTGTGTAGAGGTTGGTAGTGAAGTAGGCCTTGTACCTGTGTAGAGGTTGGTAGTGAAGTATGCCTTGTACCTGTGTAGAGGTTGGTAGTGAAGTAGGCCTTGTATCTGTGTAGAGGTTGGTAGTGAAGTAGGCCTTGTACCTGTGTAGAGGTTGGTAGTGAAGTAGGCCTTGTACCTGTGTAGAGGTTGGTAGTGAAGTAGGGCAGTAAGCTTATCTTATGAAACGTCTATTCTATTGTTGTTTAGACAATCCAGACATTGTTTTCAACTGTCAGTAGTTTGTATCACTGACTGTACAGGACTGATTCCCAGTTGTAATCAGACAGCTAGTTTGACCTACAGTACGGCTGGCAGACTCAGTGTGTGTGTGTGTGTCATGGGGATTTATGTGTGTGTTGACTGACTGTCAGTGTGTGAAGGCTACGCAGGTCTCACACACACCAAGCCAAGAGTTGGTGTGTGTGTGTGTGTGTGTGTGTGTGCCCACCAAAAATAATGTAAACACCAAGATAAAGAAAACACCAACCGAATGTAAACACCAAGATAAAGGAAACCCCAACTTAATGTAAACACCAAGATAAAGGAAACACCAACATAATGTAAACACCAAGATAAAGGAAACCCCAACTTAATGTAAACACCAAGATAAAGGAAACACCAACATAATGTAAACACCAAGATAAAGGAAACTCCACCGTAATGTAAACACCAAGATAAAGGAAACCCCAACATAATGTAAACACCAAGATAAAGGAAACCCCAATGTAATGTAAACACCAAGATAAAGGAAACCCCAATGTAATGTAAACACCAAGATAAAGGAAACACCAACATAATGTAAACACCAAGATAAAGGAAACACCAACATAATGTAAACACCAAGATAAAGGAAACCCCAATGTAATGTAAACACCAAGATAAAGGAAACCCCAATGTAATGTAAACACCAAGATAAAGGAAACACCGACATAATGTAAACACCAAGATAAAGGAAACTCCAATATAATGTAAACACCAAGATAAAGGAAACCCCAACGTAATGTAAACACCAAGATAAAGGAAACACTAACATAATGTAAACACCAAGATAAAGGAAACACCAACAGAATGTAAACACCAAGATAAAGGAAACACCATCATAATGTAAACACCAAGATAAAGGAAACACCAACAGAATGTAAACACCAAGATAAAGGAAACCCCAACATAATGTAAACACCAAGATAAAGGAAACACCAACGTATAGTGTGTTAATAGGGAGTTGGGTCACCAGCAGCCAGAACAGCTTCAATGCACCTCGACATGGATTCTACAAGGGTCTGGAACTCTACTGGAGGGATGTGACCTCGTTCTTCCACCAGAAAATTCCATGTTTTTGGGTGTTTTGTTGACGGTGGTGGAAAACACTGTCTCAGGTGGCGCTCCAGAATCTCACTTATCTCCCTTTCCAAAGCCACTGAGATCTCTTCTTCCAGCCATGGTATAGCCTAAATAATGGACAACTGGGGGAATTTTAATACATGACCCCTAAGCATGATGGGATGTTATTTGCTTAATTAACTCAGGAACCACACCTGCTTTCAATATGTGGAAGCACCTGTTTTCAATATGACTTTGTATCCCTCATTTAGTCAAATGTTTCCTTTACTCTGGCAGTTACCAGTAGGTCAGACCTCGTGTCGCTGTGACAACTGTAAACCCAAATAGAAACAGACAGGTGTTGAAATCCAGAGATAGATACTAGCTACCACTCCTAACCCCCGCAAGACCTACTACACTACTGTCCCTCCTGATCACAGAATAACACACAGGCTGCAGTACAGACATACTTCAGAAACTCTGTGTAATGGTATGGTTGTCCCAGTCTTCGTTAACTCTGTGTAGTCTTTTGTTGTCCCAGTCTTCAGAAACTCTGTGTAATGGTATGGTTGTCCCAGTCTTCGTTAACTCTGTGTAGTCTTTTTGTTGTCCCAGTTTTCAGTAACTCTGTGTAATGTTGTGGTTGTCCCCGTTTTCAGTAACTCTGTGTTACGTTGTGGTTGTTCCAATCTCAGTAACTCTGTGTAATGTTGTAGTTGTCCCAGTTTTCAGTAACTCTGTGTTACGTTGTGGTTGTTCCAATCTTCAGTAACTCTGTGTAATGTTGTGGTTGTCCCCGTTTTCAGTAACTCTGTGTAACGTTGTGGTTGTCCCAGCAGATATAGACCAGAGGACTTCCATGGAGACAAACAGCCATGGAGGGTCTCTACTTTGACGTCAAGCCCCGTGACCAACGCCCCAGCAGCCCTCCTCCCCCCCCTCACCCCAACACCGCCCCTCCCCTCCCCTCCCCTTCTCCTTTAGCCCCTCCCCCCTTATTCTCCCCCATAACAGAACCTCTTTCTCAGCCCTCACCCCCTCGTCCTCGTCACCCACCCCCCCTCACCCCCAACATCAGTCCTCACCCAGCCCTCAGCCCCTCCCCATCGGCATCCTCCCCCCTCACCCCCAACACCATTCCTCACCCAGCCCTCTCCCCCTCCCCCTCGGCATCCACCCCCTCACCCCCAACACCATTCCTCATCCAGCCCTCAGCCCCTCCCCCTCGACATCCTCCCCTCTCACCCCCAACACCCATCCTCACCCATCCCTCAGCCCCTCCCACTCGGTATCCTCCCCCCTCACCCCCAACATCATTCCTCACCCAGGCCCTCAGCCCCTCCCCCTCGGCATCCCTCCCCCCTCACCCCCAAACACCCATCCTCATCCAGCCCTCACCCCCTCCCGCCTTAACCTCACCCCTAACAGATCGTCCTACACGACCCTCACCCCTACACCCTCCCCCCTCCACCTCACCCCTCTCGGAAGAAACACAGAGGAAGAGGAGGAAGAGGAGGAAGAGGTTCAATACAGACTGAACTCTGGTTGGCTGCCTCCCGGTCCATCACCTCACCACCATGGCCATCTGCTGCCCTGGGTCGTGGCTGAGATCGGGAGGCCTCGGCCTGGGGAGAGAGACAAGCCCGTATGGGGGTCGGCCGCCTGGAAGTCCTGCAAGTAGAGGCACACACCCCGGAACCGGACACACACACCCTGGAAACGGAGAGAGCGGTTCCTCAAAGACGACACCAGGCGGTGTGTCTGTGTGTGGTCCGCCTCGTGGGTGAGGTGTGTGTGGACGGAGGAGGAGGTGGAGAGGGACAGGCGAACTCGTGGGACCCCCTCACACACACTCACACGGTGTTGTTTGAGTGCCGGCCGCACCGCGTCACCAAGCTACTCCACGACAGCAGGGAGCCGTGTAGCTTTGGTTGTCTGGTTCGAGACACACATCTCTGTTACTGCTACGTCTTCCAATGCCAGGACTTGCGCCAAGGTACGCTGTGTGTGTGTGTGTCTTGTGTGTGTGTGTGGGTTGTTCTGGGTGTGTGTGTGTGTGGTGTGTGTTGTGTGTGTGTGTCTGTGTGTGTGTGTGTGTGTGTGGTGTGTGTCTGTGTGTGTGTGTGTGTGTGTGTTGTGTGTGTGTGTGTGTGTGTGTGTGTGCGTGAGTGCGTGTGCGTGCGTGCGTGTCTGTGTGTGTGTGTGTGTGTGTGTGTGTGTGTGTGTGTGTGTGTGTGTGTGTGTGTGTGTGTGTGTGTGTGTGTGTGTGTGTGTGTGTGTGTGTGTGTGTGTGTGTGTGTGTGTGTGTGTGTGTGTGTGTGTGTGTGTGTGTGTGTTGTGTGTGTGTTCTGTGTGTGTGTGTGTGTGTGTGTGTGTGTCTGTGTGTGTGTGTGTGTGTGTGTGTGTGTGTGGTGTGTGTGTGTGTGTGTGTGTGTTTCTGTGTGTGTGTGTGTGTGTGTGTGTGTGTGTGTGTCTGTGTGTGTGTGTGTGTGTGTGTGTGTGTGTGTGTGTGTGTGTGTGTGTGTGTGTGTGTG